>NC_134696.1:287289-594789 GCF_050947455.1 Rhinoderma darwinii
TGCCTCCACACAGTATAATGTCCCATAGCTGCCTCCACACAGTATAATGTCCCATAGCTGCCTCCACACAGTATAATGTCCCATAGCTGCCCCCACACAGTATAATGTCCCCATAGCTGCCCCACACAGTATAATGTCCCCATAGCTGCCTCCACACAGTATAATGTCCCCATAGCTGCCCCCACACAGTATAATGTCCCCATAGCTGCCCCCACACAGTATAATGTCTCCATAGCTGCCTCCACACAGTATAATGTCCCCATAGCTGCCCCCACACAGTATAATGTCCCCATAGCTGCCCCACACCGTATAATGTCCCCATAGCTGCCTCCACACAGTATAATGCCCCCATAACTGCCCCCACACAGTATAATACCCCCATAGCTGCCCCCACACAGTATAATGTCCCATAGCTGCCCCCACACAGTATAATGTCCCCATAGCTGCCTCCACACAGTATAATGCCCCCATAGGTGCCTCCACACACTATAATGCCCCATGGCTGCCGCCACACAGTATAATGCCCCCATAGCTGCCCCCACACAGTATAATGCCCCCATGGCTGCCCCCAAACAGTATAATGTCCCCATAGCTGCCTCCACACAGTATAATGTCCCCATAGCTGCCTCCACACAGTATAATGTCCCCATAGCTGCCTCCACACAGTATAATGTCCCCATAGCTGCCTCCACACAGTATAATGTCCCCATAGCTGCCTCCACACAGTATAATGTCCCCATAGCTGCCTCCACACAGTATAATGTCCCCATAGCTGCCTCCACACAGTATAATGTCCCCATAGCTGCCTCCACACAGTATAATGCCCCCATAGCTGCCTCCACACAGTATAATGTCCCCATAGCTGCCTCCACACAGTATAATGCCCCATAGCTGCCTCCACACAGTATAATGCCCCCATAGCTGCCTCCACACAGTATAATGCCCCCATAGCTGCCTCCACCCAGTATAATGCCCCCATAGGTGCCTCCACACAGTATAATGTCCCATAGCTGCCACCACACAGTATAATGCCCCCATAGCTGCCCCCACACAGTATAATGCCCCCATAGCTGCCCCCACACAGTATAATGCCCCCATAGCTGCCACCACACAGTATAATGCCCCCATAGCTGCCACCACACAGTATAATGCCCCCATAGCTGCCTCCCACACACAGTATAATGTTCCCATAGCTGCCCCCACACAGTATAATGTCCCCATAGCTGCCCCCACACTGTATAATGCCCCATTAATGCCCCCACGGTATAATGTCCCCATAGCTGCCCCCACACAGTATAATGTCCCCATAGCTGCCTCCACACAGTATAATTTCCCCATAGCTCCCCCACACAGTATAATGTCTCCATAGCTTCCCCCACACCGTATAATGTCCCCATAGCTGCCTCCACACAGTATAATGTCCCCATAGCTGCCCCCACACAGTATAATGTCCCCATAGCTGCCCCCACACAGTATAATGCCCCCATAACTGCCCCCACACAGTATAATGCCCCCATAGCTGCCCCCACACAGTATAATGTCCCATAGCTGCCTCCACACAGTATAATGTCCCATAGCTGCCTCCACACAGTATAATGTCCCATAGCTGCCTCCACACAGTATAATGTCCCATAGCTGCCTCCACACAGTATAATGTCCCATAGCTGCCTCCACACAGTATAATGTCCCATAGCTGCCTCCACACAGTATAATGTCCCATAGCTGCCTCCACACAGTATAATGTCCCATAGCTGCCTCCACACAGTATAATGCCCCCATAACTGCCCCCACACAGTATAATACCCCCATAGCTGCCCCCACACAGTATAATGTCCCATAGCTGCCCCCACACAGTATAATGTCCCCATAGCTGCCCCCACACAGTATAATGTCCCCATAGCTGCCCCCACACAGTATAATGCCCCCATAGCTGCCTCCACACAGTATAATGTCCCCATAGCTGCCTCCACACAGTATAATGCCCCCATAACTGCCCCCACACAGTATAATACCCCCATAGCTGCCCCCACACAGTATAATGTCCCCATAGCTGCCTCCACACAGTATAATGCCCCCATAGGTGCCTCCACACACTATAATGCCCCATGGCTGCCGCCACACAGTATAATGCCCCCATAGCTGCCCCCACACAGTATAATGCCCCCATGGCTGCCTCCACACAGTATAATGCACTCATAGCTGCCACCACACAGTATAATGCCCCATAGCTGCCACCACACAGTATAATGCCCCCATAGCTGCCCCCACACAGTATAATGCCCCCATAGCTGCCCCCACACTATAATGCCCCCACACTGTATAATGCCCCATTAATGCCCCCACGGTATAATGTCCCCATAGCTGCCCCCACACAGTATAATGTCTCCATAGCTGCCCCCACACAGTATAATGTCCCCATAGCTGCCTCCACAGTATAATGTCCCCATATCTGCCCCCACACAGTATAATGCCCCCATAACTGCCCCCACACAGTATAATACCCCCATAGCTGCCCCCACACAGTATAATGTCCCCATAGCTGCCTCCACACAGTATAATGTCCCCATAGCTGCCCCACACAGTATAATGTCCCCATAGCTGCCTCCACACAGTATAATGTCCCCATAGCTGCCCCCACACAGTATAATGTCCCCATAGCTGCCCCCACACAGTATAATGCCCCCATAGCTGCCACCACACAGTATAATGTCCCCATAACTGCCTCCACACAGTATAATGTCCCCATAGCTGCCTCCACACAGTATAATGTCCCCATAGCTGCCTCCACACAGTATAATGTCCCCATAGCTGCCTCCACACAGTATAATGTCCCCATAGCTGCCTCCACACAGTATAATGTCCCCATAGCTGCCTCCACACAGTATAATGCCCCCATAACTTCCCCCACACAGTATAATACCCCCATAGCTGCCCCCACACAGTATAATGTCCCCATAGCTGCCCCACACAGTATAATGTCCCCATAACTGCCTCCACACAGTATAATGTCCCCATAGCTGCCTCCACACAGTATAATGTCCCCATAGCTGCCCCCACACAGTATAATGCCCCATAGCTGCCCCCACACAGTATAATGTCCCCATAGCTGCCTCCACACAGTATAATGCCCCCATAGCTGCCCCCACACAGTATAATGTCCCCATAGCTGCCTCCACACAGTATAATGTCCCCATAGCTGCCCCCACACAGTATAATGCCCCATAGCTGCCCCCACACAGTATAATGTCCCCATAGCTGCCTCCACACAGTATAATGCCCCCATAGCTGCCTCCACACAGTATAATGTCCCATAGCTGCCCCCACACAGTATAATGTCCCCATAGCTGCCTCCACACAGTATAATGTCCCCATAGCTGCCTCCACACAGTATAATGTCCCCATAGCTGCCCCCACACAGTATAATACCCCCGTAGCTGCCCCCACACAGTATAATTCCCCCCATAACTGCACCTTACGGTCCCCTGCTCTACCATTGGGTTCATCTTGAAGATGCAGATCTGGTTTAAACCGGAAAAATAATTGATAAAACTGAAATTTGCAAGACGTCGATTTTAATTGCTTTGAATTTGATTATTTTTCGATTAGTAGCCCAGCAATGGGTTTGGGGGAGAACTTTCTAAAGTGGGTGAGGTTGCTGTATCTGAAGCCCTGTGCTCGGGTATGTATGAATGGGAAATTGTCTGAATTTTATAGATTGGGAATGGGTACTAGACAGGGTTGCCCCCCCTTAGCCTTTGACCATTGAAATCGTAGCGATTAGGAAAGACCCTGAGATTGGATACAGAAGCGCAACAGGTAATACCAGGAGGTTCTTGTAGATATCCGGCTGGGGGTGAATCTTTCCACTGACCCCGGGTTGTACACGGATTTAAATGTCACCCCTCTGATGAAAAAATGAAGTAAAATTGTTACATGGCGCAACTTCCACTTTCCGCGGCAGACGGGATCGGATTAATAAAGATGTTATTACTCCCACAAATCACCTACGTCCTCAGCAACTCCCCGTGTGGATTGGGGTAAAATATAAAAAAAAAATAGATTTCTCAGTGAGTGGATCTGGAATAGGAAGAGGGATTGTATAAAGATGAAAGTCCCGACACTCCCAGCCGAGCGGGGGATGGGATAGACCATATTTATGTCATTACTTTATGGCTGAACATTTTGTCTTCCCTAATAAAATGGAAAAATATGGATTTTTTTTCTTTAATGCCGAGGATGGAGGGGCACAAACTATTTGTGATGTTTTAGAAATGAAGTCCAACAAAATTCACAAATGGGATTATTGGGGAGGGTTCTGGGTAAAAGGACCCTAAGGCCTCATGCACACAACCGCAGCCATGTGCATGGCCGTGATTCTTGGGTCAGCCGGCCGCAGAGCGTCAGCCGCGAACCGCACGCAAATCGCGGGGCGTGCACATGGCCGCGGCCATTAATTTCAATGAGCCTGGACCGCAGAACACGGCCGTAATAAAACATGTCCGTTCTTTCTGCGGTCCGGGCTCCTGGGCCATGCACGGATCGTGAAAACCATGGTCGTGTGCATGGCCACATAGGAATGAATGGGGCCGCAATTCTGCAGTGGATTTTCGGGGGAATTGCGGCCGCAAAAGCACGTTCGTGTGAATGTGGCCTTAGATATTACTTCAATATGATTCTCTCCCAGAGGTGGTAAAAGTGCTGGATCCAGGTTATTGGGTTGCTAAGGGTTTAACAAAAACAGCACAAAATTATGAGGGAGGTGAATATAAGAGGGATGAGGTCTTAAAAAAAGAAATACTCATTTGTATTTTGAGGTATTTACAGATGAAAAGCGCGGTGGCCGCCACGACAGAGAGAAATGAAAGATCTTCAAGTATTTCACTTCTAGTCGGTACGCAAGGAAATATAAATAGTTGAAATTTTACCCTGTCTAAGATATTAAAGGGGTTATCCGGGGACCAAAAATTGCATTCAATAATAAATGTATGTGAAACGAAGGCACTTACTAAATTCTGTACTAAATGGCGCCGTTCAAACCTCGTGAGTTGTTCCCGGAAGTCCTGGAGCTTTTCTAAAAACGATGCCGCTCCGATGCGGCCCCACGTCACTGAGCTCTCACTTCATGTGCTGTTCGTAACCATGACCACAAGGGGCTGTCACATTGCCTATTGCTTGAGTACCGAGCAGAGCATCAGCTAGCGCTCTACCCGGGACTCCAGCCCTGCTCCCGATGTCCATATGTGGTCAATGACTTCAGGGGTTTCCTGTCGCTGGAGTCCCCGAGCAAAGCATCAACTGATGCTCTGCCTGGGGACTCCACAACTTCTACCCTCATCACGGTCAATACATGGTCAATGACTTCAGGGGTTTCCTATCGCTGGAGTTCCTGAGCAAAGCATCAGCACTTCTTAAGATATGAGAAATAGATAAATAGGGACAGGAAACAAGATGCAGAATGGAGGGAATACATAGAGGGGGGGCTTTCAAATACTGGGGTGCCGGCTCATCCATAAATATGCAGACTTCTGAATAGGGGGAAAGAGAGGAACGGGGAGGTTTTAGTTTTATTTCCCTTTTTTGTTGTGTGGGACATTTGGGAGGAGGGGGCTGCGGTTCTTATTTTGTATAATATATGTGATATTTTTTCTAATAAACGTTGATATTTAAAAAAACAAAAAAATCCTCATCCTATCCTAATGGATCAATCGCGTGATCAATGACAACCAAGCATCCCCTGATCAGCCGGCAGGAGGAACCTAGAAGGGTGACTGTGCCCCCACCTCTAATTCATGATGTTACACCTGTCATCCCTGTAAGCCATCTAGCCCCCCCATCAGCACCTACTTATATATTGACATGGTGCAGGAACTATATAAGTGAGAGTAAACCGCACCGCGCACCGCGCACCGCAGCAGCCCGGATATGAGAGAGCTCGGCCTCCAGCACAGGAAGGGTTCGTGGAGTCCATAGGATTACATGTACTCCTCAGTTGGGACCCCCTGGTTCATGCAGAGCCCTCAGGCTGAGGATGTAGAGAGGCGGCTGCACATAAGCTTCTCTTACACTGTACTAATCCGTTCACTTAGAGCAGGATATCTGTAACAGCCGATCGATCCTCACATGGCGTTAATGAATTTAGGATAATGCCACCTTAATCCTCCCCGGCTTTATGGAGACTCCCCAGTGCCGGCTGCACTCACCGCTTTACATGTTCTCCCAATCCTCTTACGATGACCCCGCGTCTCTGGTTCTACGTTCCCTGTACGCACATTGTCACACTGACTGATGGAGCTGCACCTCTGATCTCCTCCGGAAAACTTAAAGGCGATGTTCACATTCAAAGGTGATTTTTTTTTAACGACATAAAATAAAAAAGTCAATCAGTATTTGGTGAAACTTTATAATTTCGTTTTTTTATTAGAAATTATTTTTCTTTTTGAGATGCAGCTGCTTTGTGTCCTGTATGTAGAGCGGCTGTGTCCTCTATGTAGAGGGGCTGTGTCCTGTATGTAGAGTGGCTGTGTCCTGTATGTAGAGCGGCTGTGTCCTGTATGTAGAGCGGCTGTGTCCTGTATGTAGAGCGGCTGTGACCTGTATGTAGAGGGGCTGCGTCTCCTGTATGTAGAGAGGCTGTGTCCTGTATGTAGAGAGGCTGTGTCCTGTATATAGAGCGGCTGTGTCCTGTATGTAGAGCGGCTGTGTCCTGTATGTAGAGAGGCTGTGTCCTGTATGTAGAGAGGCTGTGTCCTGTATGTAGAGAGGCTGTGTCCTGTATGTAGAGCGGCTGTGTCCTGTATGTAGAGCGGCTGTGTCCTGTATGTAGAGGGGCTTGCGTCTCCTGTATGTAGAGAGGCTGTGTCCTGTATGTAAAGCGGCTGTCTCCTGTATATAGAGCGGCTGCATCTCCTGTATGTAGAGCGGCTGTGTCCTGTATGTAGAGCGGCTGTGTCCTGTATATGGAGAGGCTGTGTCCTGTATATGGAGAGGCTGCGTCCTGTATATGGAGGGGCTGCGTCCTGTATATGGAGGGGCTGCGTCCTGTATATGGAGGGGCTGCGTCCTGTATATGGAGGGGCTGCGTCCTGTATATGGAGGGGCTGCGTCCTGTATATGGAGCGGCTGCGTCCTGTATATGGAGCGGCTGCGTCCTGTATATGGAGCGGCTGCGTCCTGTATATGGAGCGGCTGCGTCCTGTATATAGAGCGGCTGCGTCCTGTATATAGAGCGGCTGCGTCCTGTATATAGAGCGGCTGCGTCCTGTATATAGAGCGGCTGCGTCCTGTATATAGAGCGGCTGCGTCCTGTATATAGAGCGGCTGCGTCCTGTATATAGAGCGGCTGCGTCCTGTATATAGAGCGGCTGCGTCCTGTATATAGAGGAACTGCGTCCTGTATATAGAGCGGCTGTGTCCTGTATATAGAGCAACTGTATCCTGTATATAGAGCGGCTGAAACCTGTACTTGTCAGGTCTGCGGGACTGACAGGTTCCGTGTCATCGGGTCCTGACAGATAAGTCTCAGCACTAGATACAGCCGCTCTATATACAGCACACAGCCGCCCTGCACACAGGACACAGCCGCCCTACATACAGCACACAGCCGCCCTACATACAGGACACATCCGCTCTACATACAGGACACATCCGCTCTACATACAGGACACAGCCGCTCTACATACAGGACACATCCGCTCTACATACAGGACACAGCCGCTCTACATACAGGACACATCCGCTCTACATACAGGACACAGCCCCTCTACATACAGGACACAGCCGCTCTACATACAGGACACAGCCGCTCTACATACAGGACACAGCCGCTCTACATACAGGACACAGCCCCTCTACATACAGGACACATCCGCTCTACATACAGGACGCAGCCGCTCTACATACAGGACGCAGCCGCTCTACATACAGGACGCAGCCGCTCTACATACAGGACACGCAGCCGCTCTATATACAGGAGACGCAGCCGCTCTACATACAGGACACAGCCGCTCTACATACAGGACACAGCCGCTCTACATACAGGACACAGCCGCTCTACATACAGGACGCAGCCGCTCTACATACAGGACACAGCCGCTCTACATACAGGACACGCAGCCGCTCTATATACAGGACACGCAGCCGCTCTATATACAGGAGACGCAGCCGCTCTACATACAGGACGCAGCCGCTCTACATACAGGACGCAGCCGCTCTACATACAGGACGCAGCCGCTCTACATACAGGACGCAGCCCCTCTACATACAGGACGCAGCCGCTCTACATACAGGACACAGCCGCTCTATATACAGGACACAGCCTCTCTATATACAGGACACAGCCTCTCTATATACAGGACACAGCCGCTCTATATACAGGACACAGCCTCTCTATATACAGGACACAGCCTCTCTATATACAGGACACAGCCGCTCTATATACAGGACACAGCCGCTCTATATACAGGACACAGCCGCTCTATATACAGGACACAGCCTCTCTATATACAGGACACAGCCGCTCTACATACAGGACACAGCCGCTCTACATACAGGACACAGCCGCTCTACATACAGGACACAGCCGCTCTACATACAGCACACGCAGCCGCTCTACATACAGGACACGCAGCCGCTCTACATACAGGACACGCAGCCGCTCTATATACAGGAGACGCAGCCGCTCTACATACAGGACACAGCCGCTCTACATACAGGACACAGCCGCTCTACATACAGGAGACGCAGCCGCTCTATATACAGGACACAGCCGCTCTATATACAGGAGACGCAGCAGCTGCATCTCAAAAAGTAAAAATAATTTCTAATAAAAACTACATGATAAAGTTGCACCAATCACACTGACTGTTATTTGTTTTTTATTAAAAGGTCATTGAAAGGTTTACATAGAGTTTAATATCAAATAAGAGCTACATGTTATGCCGGATTGATGGCCAGTTACAGAGTGTCTTCTACTCCAGCCAAAGCTGCAGTTCTAGTGGTCCGGCTGCAGCCCCTGCTGGTTCAGTGTCTGTAAACGCATCGAGTGATCGTCCAAGATAGTCATCTCTCTCACTACGAAACGTTCATAAAAACGACTATGGCGCGGACGATGAATCCAATCTCACTGGTCACTTTCCTGCCATCGTCCGCACAAGAACTGCAGATTTGTCTTGTGTCTGCAGAGCGGGGGCGCCCTGTGGCCTGACCTCATATATGGCACCTTACAGGGAGGGAAGTGTCCTATCTGGTGCGCTCCTCCTCCGGTCACTTCTGGTCTCCAGTTAATGCGATCTGAGCCGAGTGTCCTGTTCATCATGTTGAGAAGGCGTTGATGTGAATGACCGCAGAACATTTTCCTACCTGTGCAGCGGATACGCGACTAACTGACAAGGAGCTTCCATTTTTCCGTCCTCTAATTCAGTTTTGTCGCCACTTTGGGAAACATGCGGCGCTTAAGAGCAGGAGAGCTAATCCCGGCAAGAAAGAGAAAGGCCATTACCTAGTTTTAAAGAACATTTGTGCTGCGACGAGTGAAAGTTCCAGCCGCAATGTGGGTTATTGAGCGGAACCTGCGCAGCCGGGGAGCGAGCTCGGAAAGTGCACAGCCTCGATCTGCTCCTGGTGCTCATTGAAAGCTGCGTCTGTACTGAGCGGAATAACCATGTTTCCAGCAGAGACGCTAACAGCTTCCAGGAGCGGAGACCTGATCTATACCACATGCCCAACTGTGAGACAGCGGTGCGGAATACCAGGGGTTAATGAAGGACGCCGGGGCTGATCTCTGTACACGGATTTATTAGAAGGCCGTCTAAATGTTCAGTTAAACCCATGGAGGACCGCTGTAAGGGTCAGTTCACACGTTGCGTAAATACTGCGCTTTTTGCCGCAAAGGAATTTGTTACAGGAAAATCTGCAGCAAGTACAGTAACCGCAAAGTGGAAAACAAATCTCCTCCACCTGCTGTGGAAATACGGAGCGGAAATCGACCTGCGGCGCAGAAATGTGTTCCGCGGCGTGTCCATTGTATTTTGAATTCAATGATTGCAGTAAAACCCGCAACAAATAGCAATTGTTGTGTTTTTTGCCGCAGGTTCACATCTCAGAAAAAAAAACTCATAGCCAGAAGTCTGTGTTCCTCCGTCCAGCGCGGCCTCCTGGGATGAGGCTTCATCCCATGTGACCGCCGCTGCAGCCAATCACAGGCCAATCACAGGCCAATCACAGGCTGCAGCGGTCGTCTGTGATGTCATCCTGGGAGGCGGGGCTGTTAGCAGGGCGGATAAGTGCTGCAGTTTTCCGCATGGGACATTCCGGACAAAAAACTGCACAACGGCGCACAGGGCGGATGCGCTGCGTACTTTTATGCAGCGTATCTGCCCCGTGTGAACTCAGCCTAAAGGTTGGAATTTGGGAAATGTATGAAATGTCGGAGCAGATGAGGTTGTGTAAGACTCTGAGCCCCAAAGATCGCAGATGTCGCCCAAAGTCGTCAACCAACAGCGTACGTTTCTTCCCTTTTTGTAGTTCCTATGTTGCATCCATAAGTCTGTGGTCGTTTCCAGCGTATACACCGCTCCAGGTGAAGATGCTGCCTGTCTATAGATATAGGGTGTCCGTAGATTTCTGAGGACCCCCCCCCCCCAATTCTGTGATGTTGAGTGTATTGAAGGTTCTTCTCTTTACCAGACTCCCTCCTTCTCTCTGCAGGTGCACGGTGGACAACAGAGTGACCCGCGTGGCCTGGCTGAACCGCAGCACCATTTTATACACCGGCAATGACAAGTGGTCCATAGACCCCCGTGTGGTACTTGTGGCCAACACCAAGAGCCAGTACAGCATTGAGATCCAGAATGTGGGCATTTATGATGAGGGACCCTACACCTGCTCCGTGCAGACCGACAATCACCCCAAAACCTCCCGCGTGCACCTCATTGTACAAGGTAAGTGTGACCCTCCTCATTCGGTCCTGGGCACTGGGGTCAGTCTGCAGGAACATTGTTACCTTTACATTTAATACTCGGGTGTAAATGGAATTGATGGTTTTGGCCGTTAGGTCATTTTTCTCTTGTGAATCAGATTCTATAGAATAACCAGCAGTTTTTATATTTCGAGATCTTCCGATGTCCTGCCAGTTCTGGTGCAATGTTCTGCAGGCCGGGGCGCTGTGGTCAGAATGTGTGCGCTATTCTCATTGAGCCAGGTAGCGGTCACTTCGAAGAGCTCCTGCAGCAGCTTCCACGTTCTGTGATGGATCAGGGACAATGAATCCCAGTAAGATCCGGACTCCCGCGCTGTGATCACTGATGACTTCACAGTCCGATGCTGCAGGTTGTACTCGCTGTACCGGAGACGTATATTCATGCAGTACCACAGTCTGGATTTCTTGTATATAGAGTCGGGGCATCTCCGCTCCTCCACCATATTAATGATCGTTCTTTACATTCTGGTCACTTTTGTTTGCAGTAATTGTGAAGTTTGGGGCTTTGCTGTTGTACCCCCCCCCCCCCATGACCTCTCCTCTTGTACTGGCTCACCCCCCCCCATGACCTCTCCTCTTGTACGGGCTCACCCCCCCCCCCATGACCTCTCCTCTTGTACGGGCTCACTCCCCCCCCCCCATGACCTCTCCTCTTGTACGGGCTCAAACCCCCCCCCCCCATGACCTCTCCTCTTGTACGGGCTCAACCCCCCCCCCCATGACCTCTCCTCTTGTACGGGCTCAACCCCCCCCCCCATGACCTCTCCTCTTGTACGGGCTCAAACCCCCCCCCCCCATGACCTCTCCTCTTGTACGGGCTCAACCCCCCCCCCCCATGACCTCTCCTCTTGTACGGGCTCACCCCCCCATGACCTCTCCTCTTGTACGGGCTCAAACCCCCCCCCCCCCATGACCTCTCCTCTTGTACGGGCTCAACCCCCCCCCATGACCTCTCCTCTTGTACGGGCTCAACCCCCCCCCCCATGACCTCTCCTCTTGTACGGGCTCAAACCCCCCCCCCCCATGACCTCTCCTCTTGTACGGGCTCAACCCCCCCCATGACCTCTCCTCTTGTACGGGCTCAACCCCCCCCCATGACCTCTCCTCTTGTACGGGCTCAAACCCCCCCCCCCATGACCTCTCCTCTTGTACGGGCTCAACCCCCCCCCCCCCCATGACCTCTCCTCTTGTACGGGCTCACCCCCCCCATGACCTCTCCTCTTGTACGGGCTCAAACCCCCCCCCCCCCCATGACCTCTCCTCTTGTACGGGCTCAACCCCCCCCCATGACCTCTCCTCTTGTACGGGCTCAACCCCCCCCCCCCCATGACCTCTCCTCTTGTACGGGCTCAAACCCCCCCCCCCATGACCTCTCCTCTTGTACGGGCTCAACCCCCCCCCCCCCATGACCTCTCCTCTTGTACGGGCTCACCCCCACCATGACCTCTCCTCTTGTACGGGCTCACCCCCCCATGACCTCTCCTCTTGTACGGGCTCACCCCCCCATGACCTCTCCTCTTGTACAGGTTCACCCCCCATGACCTCTCCTCTTGTACGGGCTCACCCCCCCCCATGACCTCTCCTCTTTTACGGGCTCACCCCCCACCATGACCTCTCCTCTTGTACGGGCTCACCCCCCCCATGACCTCTCCTCTTGTACGGGCTCACCCCCCCCATGACCTCTCCTCTTGTACGGACTCACCCCCCCCCATGACCTCTCCTCTTGTATGGGCTCACCCCCCCCATGACCTCTCCTCTTGTACGGGCTCACCCCCCCCCCCATGACCTCTCCTTGTACGGGCTCACCCCCCATGACCTCTCCTCTTGTACGGGCTCACCCCCCCCATGACCTCTCCTCTTGTACGGGCTCACCCCCCCCCCCCATGACCTCTCCTCTTGTATGGGCTCACCCCCCATGACCTCTCCTCTTGTACGTGCTCACCCCCCCCCCCCCCCATGACCTCTCCTCTTGTACGGGCTCTCCCCCATGACCTCTCCTCTTGTACGGGTTCACCCCCCCATGACCTCTCCTCTTGTACGGGTTCACCCCCCCATGACCTCTCCTCTTGTACGGGCTCACCCCTCCATGACCTCTCCTCTTGTACGGGCTCAACCCCCCCTCCACCCCATGACCTCTCCTCTTGTACGGGCTCACCCCCCCATGACCTCTCCTCTTGTACGGGCTCAACCCCCCCCCCATGACCTCTCCTCTTGTACGGGCTCACCCCCCCATGACCTCTCCTCTTGTACGGGTTCACCCCCCCATGACCTCTCCTCTTGTACGGGTTCACCCCCCCATGACCTCTCCTCTTGTACGGGCTCACTCCCCCATGACCTCTCCTCTTGTACGGGCTCACTCCCCCATGACCTCTCCTCTTGTACAGGTTCACCCCCCATGACCTCTCCTCTTGTACAGGTTCACCCCCCCATGACCTCTCCTCTTGTACGGGCTCACCCCCCCCATGACCTCTCCTCTTGTACGGGCTCACCCCCCCCATGACCTCTCCTCTTGTACGGGCTCACCCCCCCCCCATGACCTCTCCTCTTGTACGGGCTCACCCCCCCCCATGACCTCTCCTCTTGTACGGGCTCACCCCCCCCATGACCTCTCCTCTTGTACAGGTTCACCCCCCATGACCTCTCCTCTTGTACAGGTTCACCCCCCCATGACCTCTCCTCTTGTACGGGCTCACCCCCCCATGACCTCTCCTCTTGTACGGGCTCACCCCCCCCCCCCCATGACCTCTCCTCTTGTACAGGCTCACCCCCCCCCCATGACCTCTCCTCTTGTACGGGCTCAACCCCCCCTCCACCCCATGACCTCTCCTCTTGTACGGGCTCACCCCCCCATGACCTCTCCTCTTGTACGGGCTCAACCCCCCCCCCATGACCTCTCCTCTTGTACGGGTTCACCCACCCATGACCTCTCCTCTTGTACGGGCTCACTCCCCCATGACCTCTCCTCTTGTACAGGTTCAACCCCCATGACCTCTCCTCTTGTACAGGTTCACCCCCCCATGACCTCTCCTCTTGTACGGGCTCACACCCCCATGACCTCTCCTCTTGTACGGGCTCACCCCCCCATGACCTCTCCTCTTGTACGGGCTCACCCCCCCCCCCATGACCTCTCCTCTTGTACAGGCTCACCCCCCCCCCATGACCTCTCCTCTTGTACGGGCTCACCCCCCCCCCCCATGACCTCTCCTCTTGTACGGGCTCACCCCCCCCCATGACCTCTCCTCTTGTACGGGCTCACCCCCCCCCATGACCTCTCCTCTTGTACAGGCTCACCCCCCCCCATGACCTCTCCTCTTGTACGGGCTCACCCCCCCCATGACCTCTCCTCTTGTACGGGCTCACCCCCCCCCATGACCTCTCCTCTTGTACGGGCTCACCCCCTCTTGTATTTGTCCGTGTTCTTCACGCTCCACAATCTTATGAGCAGAGAAATCTGAAACGCTTCATCAACCTTCATCATCGAGGCTAGAGGAGGTTTACATCGGTCTCATAAATAAATCCTTAAACTACAAACCGAGAGGAATATTTCATTATTCTCCCAGTTATGTGCAGAGGGGGAAGAGCCGGGCCGTGTTTCCTATACTGGCTCCTGGAGCTCCTGAATGTGGCCCCTGGGGATGAGTGCATGACACTGGACTTCTCAGAGATGATCCTCAATATGGCTCCTGTATGAGAGACATTCAATAGTTCACATCTTGGAGAGAAGCTGAAGCACTGCTGGGAGTTGTAGTGCTGCAGCATTGATTTCCTGCCTTCTCTGCTGTGTACAGCAGGGGGCGCTGATACATTGGTTCCCCCAGGTTTGTGGATTCAGGGTATGAGGGTAATAACTGAAGATTATTCCTGGGAGCAGAATCCACAAAGCAATAGTAACGTGGCCTCCAGGACGAGCGCAGCAGACGCAGCTCTATCTGTTCCTCATCAGCTGGGAATCAAGTGCAACCAATCAGGGGGCTCAGGACTAACAACCAATCAGCTCTGGTGTCGCGGACAATCACGCTCCTCTTCTACGTTAAACAGCCCTGACTGCTCCGATAATTCACTTTCTGCCTAATTGTAAACTGAACGCTCATCCTCTCCGTCATCTCCTGCAGCGAGAATGTGAATAAATGTACAACCCGAGCAAGAACTAACGAATCCAGACGAGAGGACCCAAGTACCCCCCCCCCCTGATACCCACACCGTGGACGACACACACATATATATATATACTATCATGTACGAGGATCATATATGAGCTGCGGTTATAAATGACTTCCCCACTACACAGTGCAGAGACCTCGCTGCTCCTGGATATGAAGTGCTGCACCATCCGATACTGGAACATGATGGAGCAGACTTTATTGTAGCCTTAATGACTGATGCTTGAACGTCTTCAAAAAAATTGCGTCTGGTGGTGATCGGGTCGTCTCACGGGCCGAGATGTTCACCCGCGCTCTAATAAACAGGACAATCGTGTAACGAGCCGCTCTAATACAGACGTGAGAACATAACGGCCGCCGGACGGAGCACACGTGGAGCCCGATCTCCCATCACCCGCACACGTGGAGCCCGATCTCCCATCACCCGCACACGTGGAGCCCGATCTCCCATCACCCGCACACGGCGCACACGTGGAGCCCGATCTCCCATCACCCGCACACGTGGAGCCCGATCTCACATCACCCGCACACGGCGCACACGTGGAGCCCGATCTCCCATCACCCGCACACGTGGAGCCCGATCTCCCATCACCCGCACACGTGGAGCCCGATCTCACATCACCCGCACACGTGGAGCCCGATCTCCCATCACCCGCACACGGAGCAGCGCTATTCATCGGCGTCATTATGAGGCCAGGGCAGCGTTCAGCTTGGGGCACCAAATCCGCGTAAAGGGCGTCATAGTCAGAGCGTCCACATGATGTAAGACGTTGAGACCGGCCGGACATCGGAACAGAGCGCAGAACTGGACCAACGCTGCAGAAAGTGCAACTCTTACGTGGGGTTTGCCTTAAAAAAAAAAAAGCAGATGGGGCATAAAGTAGAAGAAGTCGCAGATTAAACCCGGGACTACAACCGCTGCTCAGTGTCCAGTCCGGTGTCCAGAGGAAAGTACATTTTGCATTTCATTTGGAAGGTCCCGGAGTCTGGAGGAAGAGTGGAGAAGCGTCAGTCCAAGTGTCTGCGCTCCAGTGTGAAGTGTCCTGCGCTCCAGTGTGAAGTGTCCTGCGCTCCAGTGTGAAGTTTCCGCAATCAGTGATGATTTGGGGGCCGTGTCCTCTGCCGGTGCCGGTCACTGTGTTATATCAAGTCCAGAGTCAGCGCAGCGTTTAGCAGGACATTTCCCGGCACTTCATGCTTCCCTCCGCTGACAGCTTTATGGAAACGCTTATTTCATTTTCCAGCAGGACTTGGCACCTGCCCACACTGCCAAAACCTGGTGTAATAACCACAGGATCACTGCGCCTGATTGGCCAGCAAACTCACCGACCTAAACCCCATAGAGAATCTATAGGGTATTGTCAAGAGGAGGATGAGACCCCAGACCCAACAATGCAGACGAGCTGAAGGCCGATATCATACAACCTGGGCTTCCATAACACCTCAGCAGTGCCACAGGCTGATCACCTCCATGCCACGCCGCATTGATAACCCCTCAGCAGTGCCACAGGCTGATCGCCTCCATGCCACGCCGCATTGATAACACCTCAGCAGTGCCACAGGATGATCGCCTCCATGCCACGCTGCATTGATAACCGCTCAGCAGTGCCACAGGATGATCGCCTCCATGCCACGCTGCATTGATAACACCTCAGCAGTGCCAGTTTTATCGCCTCCGTGCCACGCCGCATTGATAACCCCTCAGCAGTGCCACAGGCTGATCGCCTCCGTGCCACGCCACATTGATAACCTCTCAGCAGTGCCACAGGCTGATCACCTCCATGCCACGCCACATTGATATCACCTCAGCAGTGCCACAGGCTGATCACCTCCACGCCACATTGATATCACCTCAGCAGTGCCACAGGCTGATTACCTCCATGCCACGCCACATTGATAACCCCTCAGCAGTGCCACAGGCTGATCGCCTCCATGCCACGCCGCATTGATAACCTCTCAGAAGTGCCACAGGCTGATCGCCTCCGTGCCACGCCGCATTGATAACCCCTCAGCAGTGCCACAGGCTGATCGCCTCCATGCCACGCCACATTGATAAACCCTCAGCAGTGCCACAGGCTGATCGCCTCCATGCCACGCCACATTGATAAACCCTCAGCAGTGCCACAGGCTGATCGCCCCCATGCCACGCCGCATTGATGCAGTAATTCACGCAGAGTCGGAGCCCCGGCCAAGTATTGGGGGCAGATACTGAACAGACTTCTCAGTAGGACGACATTTCGTATTAAAAATAATTTTGGAATTGGGCTTATAGAATATTCTCATTTTCTGAGACACTAAATTTTGGGTTTTCAGTAACTGTTCCCATAATCATCAACATTACAAGAAGAAACTGCTGGAAATAGATCCCTCTGTGTGTGATGAATCTATAGAATATACGAGACACTTTATGAGCCGAATTACTGAAATAAATGAACTTTTTGATGATCTTCTAATTCATTGAGAGGGACTAGTATGTACACAGTGACTCCACCAGCAGAATAGTGAGTGCAGCTCTGGAGTATAATACAGGATGTAACTCAGGATCAGTACAGGATAAGTAATGTAATGTATGTACACAGTGACTCCACCAGCAGAATAGTGAGTGCGGCTCTGGAGTATAATACAGGATGTAACTCCGGATCAGTACAGGATAAGTAATGTAATGTATGTACACGGTGACTCCACCAGCAGAATAGTGAGTGCGGCTCTGGAGTATAATACAGGATGTAACTCAGGATCAGTACAGGATAAGTAATGTATGTACACAGTGACTCCACCAGCAGAATAGTGAGTGCAGCTCTGGAGTATAATACAGGATATAACTCAGGATCAGTACAGGATAAGTAATGTATGTACACAGTGACTCCACCAGCAGAATAGTGAGTGCAGCTCTGGAGTAAAATACAGGATGTAACTCAGGATCAGTACAGGATAAGTAATGTAATGTATATACACAGTGACTCCACCAGCAGAATAGTGAGTGCAGCTCTGGTGTATAATACAGGATGTAACTCAGGATCAGTACAGGATAAGTAATGTAATGTATGTGGTGACTCCACCAGCAGAATAGTGAGTGCAGCTCTGGAGTATAATACAGGATGTAACTCAGGATCAGTACAGGATATGTAATGTATGTACACAGTGACTCCACCAGCAGAATAGTGAGTGCAGCTCTGGAGTAAAATACAGGATGTAACTCAGGATCAGTACAGGATAAGTAATGTAATGTATATACACAGTGACTCCACCAGCAGAATAGTGAGTGCAGCTCTGGAGTAGAATACAGGATATAACTCAGGCTCAGTACAGGATAAGTAATGTAATGTATGTACACAGTGACTCCACCAGCAGAATAGTGAGTGCAGCTCTGGAGTATAATACAGGATGTAACTCAGGATCAGTACAGGATAAGTAATGTAATGTATATACACAGTGACTCCACCAGCAGAATAGTGAGTGCAGCTCTGGAGTATAATACAGGATGTAACTCAGGATCAGTACAGGTACAGAATAAAATCTCTGTTTCGCATTATGGTTCTATATCACATTGACATGACAGCCTCTATACAACCTTCTTAAGAATGATTAAATCGCTGCGCTCAGTGTTTTTGTCGCATTTATTACATTGGGTGCTGGTAATTTCCAGATAATGGAATGTCAAATTAGAGGGAAAATAACTAAATGAATTATCCGAGGTTCTCAGTGTATTCACCCAACTCCACTTCACTTTATTAGGAAATAGTCTCCCCAATGACGAGATCCGGCACTCAGGTCGCACTGGCCTTTCATGGTGCACATACGATAGTGCCCCCCCTGCCCATGCTGTGGGGCCCCTAAAGAGGTGGTCACATTCAGGTTGGCCCTATAAATTGGTAATGAACCATTACAGAGCTCCATCAGCCAAGATTAGCAATCAAGGTGAGAGGGCGGGTAACAGACCAAGATGACACGGATCTGTCCTACAAGGGACCGGCAGGGACCAGCAGGGAGCGGCCGGGAGCAGGAAGCCGTTTTGCTTTGTTCACATACTGCAGGAAAAACGTGCCGTTCTAAAAGGCGCGGAAACGATTGTGAGATCAGCTGTTTACCATAATGATGAGGAGATTATGGCGACGGTTGAGCGGTTTTGCGTGTTCCCGCAGCCGGCTGTTAACCGGAGCCGCGTCTCTGTACATTATTATATCCCATATTGATCCCGCACAGCTGATAATACCACATTATGAAACCGCCATTCAGGATAAAACATGGTATTGATGAGGCTCTCGCAGGGTCAGTATATTCTGGAGGTAGGATGCGCGTCGCAGGTATATAGATCCGTCACTCCTGTAAGTGCACCCGTTTAACACTATACATCAGTGCTAGTAATAACCCTTACTGACCTCTATCCATCGGCCCGGACTGATGCGCTGAGGGCTGGTGGGACAAATGTCGGCGGGTTCCTCAGCTGGATATAAGCAGTCGGCTTTAAAGTCCGCTCTCCTGACGTCACCACTGATTGGACAGTGTGTAGACACGCATCATTAACAAGGCAAATCGTAATGTTCAGTTGTAAGTTCATTCTTACATTACCATGAGGAATAACAGAGGAACGGCACAATGTAGTTATAAAAAAAAAATGCTCCAGAATTGTTATTTTATTGGGGAATTTACGGAGGAGGAGCAGAGAAGAGAGCAGAGGAGAGAAGAGAGCAGAGGAGAGGAGAGAGCAGAGGAGAGAGCAGAGGAGAGAAGAGAGCAGAGGAGAGAAGAGAGCAGAGGAGAGCAGAGGAGAGAGCAGAGGAGAGGAGAGGAGAGGAGAGAAGTCCTATTGAGGGACAACCTGTCGCCTTCCAGTTGTTTTTTAATCTTAGTCACGGATTTACAGCTGTCTAATCCATAGTCGTAACAGTTTCTGTGCTTATGGCAAATATCCAGCGGATGCCGCCATTTTTTAATAAGTTGAAACTGGACATGGCCTATTTTTTATTTTACGGACTGTTCTCCCATACTTTATAATAAGAGCACGGCCCATAAATGCAGACAGCTGTCTGCGGCCGGCCGTGCCCATAATTACGGGTTGTAATTACTGGCACGGTAGTGTGCATGGGGCCAAAGAAGATGACACAGGAACATTCAACACAGGGCATGAATTATATACCCAGTCAAGCGTGGGAGGAGTTACAAGCATGCCCCCTCCCCTGAAGAGTACCACACATGAACCTCGCACTTTGTTACAAGAGTAATGCTTCTATATTAGTCAATCCCCTATACAGAGGCCCCTTCCACACTATGGTCCCTCTACTGTAAGATCAGTCACACTATGGAGCCTCTACTGTAAGAGCAGTCACACTATGGAACCTCTACTGTAAGATCAGTCACACTATGGAACCTCTACTGTAAGATCAGTCACACTATGGACCCTCTACTGTAAGAGCAGTCACACTATGGAACCTCTACTGTAAGAGCAGTCACACTATGGAATCTCTACTGTAAGAGCAGTCACACTATGGAACCTCTACTGTAAGAGCGGTCACACTATGGAACCTCTACTGTAAGATCAGTCACACTATGGAACCTCTACTGTAAGATCAGTCACACTATGGACCCTCTACTGTAAGAGCAGTCACACTATGGAACCTCTACTGTAAGAACAGTCACACTATGGAGCCTCTACTGTAAGAGCAGTCACACTATGGAGCCTCTACTGTATGATCAGTCACACTATGGAGCCTCTACTGTAAGAGCAGTCACACTATGGAACCTCTACTGTAAGAGCAGTCACACTATGGATCCTCTACTGTAAGAGCAGTCACACTATGGAGCCTCTACTGTAAGATCAGTCACACTATGGACCCTCTACTGTAAGATCAGTCACACTATAGAACCTCTACTGTAAGATCAGTCACACTATGGAACCTCTACTGTAAGAGCGGTCACACTATGGAACCTCTACTGTAAGAGCAGTCACACTATGGAACCTCTACTGTAAGAGCGGTCACACTATGGAACCTCTACTGTAAGAGCAGTCACACTATGGAGCCTCTACTGTAAGAGCAGTCACACTATGGAACCTCTACTGTAAGATCAGTCACACTATGGAGCCTCTACTGTAAGAGCAGTCACACTATGGAGCCTCTACTGTAAGAGCGGTCACACTATGGAGACTCTACTGTAAGAGCAGTCACACTATGGAACCTGTACTGTAAGAGCAGTCACACTATGGAGCCTCTACTGTAAGAGCAGTCACACTATGGAACCTCTACTGTAAGAGCAGTCACACTATGGAACCTCTACTGTAAGAGCAGTCACACTATGGAGCCTCTACTGTAAGAGCAGTCACACTATGGAGCCTCTACTGTAAGAGCAGTCACACTATGGAACCTCTACTGTAAGAGCAGTCACACTATGGAACCTCTACTGTAAGAGCAGTCACACTATGGAGCCTCTACTGTAAGAGCGGTCACACTATGGAGCCTCTACTGTAAGAGCAGTCACACTATGGAACCTCTACTGTAAGAGAAGTCGCATTATGAAAAACTAAACCGATAAAAACAAGGGGACATATATGAAAATACAGAAAAAGGCCATACTTACAAATGGACACAGCCAGGTCAGAAAATGCTGATGAAGGAGTGAGCAGGTGCTTTAAATAATAATAGCCACTCCCACTGGTCTTGAGGGGAGTGGTGTGTGGTGCATGGGATGTGTAGTAAGAAATAATAAATGAATAGTGTGTGTGCAAGTGTAATACTATGAGTGAAATATAGGGGGCAGTAATGAGTAAAGTGCCTCAATAGAAATAAAATGGATAATGGGGTGCAAGTATGTGAAACATGGAGGGATAGTGTGTACGTCATGAGGCACAACGTGTATAGCCAGGTAGAAGCCTATTTGTGACGCCTTGATAGTTGTGATGCCAGAGAAAGTTGTAATTGTGAATTCAGGAGGGGCTGGATGTCGTTCTTGAGTGTGATAATATTACAAGTTATGGTCACTAGATAACTGGAGATGGGTTGTTGGTCCATGGATTTGTTCTGATTGCCATAGTGGAGTCGGGAAAGAATTTTTCCCTAAGATGGCGAAATTTGTCTTTTGCTTCATGGAGGCTTTGCCTTCCTCTGAACCAACATTGCAGAATACCTGCGCCACCTCCGCTCCTGACCGCAGACCTATCATCAAAGATGCATTAAAGCAGACACTGTCCTTATCCAATGCATCTATGATGGCAGACGTGCGGGATCAGACCGATTCAGGACACAGTCCGGCAGTTCTATAGGTTACAGGGGATTTCTATCCACTTCATTAGTTAACACTTTTTCCTTTTGTTTTCCTACAGTTCCCCCCCAAATCCTAAACATCTCTTCAAATATTACAGTCAATGAGGGGAGCACTGTGACCCTCCGCTGCCTGGCGGCCGGCAGACCTGAACCAGCAGTAACGTGGAAACATTTTTCTGGAAAATGTAAGTATTTGTGAATATCAGTCTAAATAACTTAGATACATATGCGACTGTATGCACGCTGTAGACACGGCTGCGACTGTATGCACGCTGTAGACACGGGTGCGACTGTATGCACGCTGTAGACACGGATGGATGCGACTGTATGCACACTGTAGACACGGGTGCGACTGTATGCACGCTGTAGACACGGATGGATGCGACTGTATGCACACTGTAGACACGGGTGCGACTGTATGCACGCTGTAGACACGGATGGATGCGACTGTATGCACGCTGTAGACACGGGTGCGACTGTATGCACGCTGTAGACACGGATGGATGCGACTGTATGCACGCTGTAGACACGGGTGCGACTGTATGCACGCTGTAGACACGGGTGTGACTGTATGCACGCTGTAGACACGGATGCGACTGTATGCACGCTGTAGACACGGGTGCGACTGTATGCACGCTGTAGACACGGATGCGACTGTATGCACGCTGTAGACACGGGTGCGACTGTATGCACGCTGTAGACACGGGTGTGACTGTATGCACGCTGTAGACACGGATGCGACTGTATGCACGCTGTAGACACGGGTGCGACTGTATGCACGCTGTAGACACGGATGCGACTGTATGCACGCTGTAGACACGGATGCGACTGTATGCACGCTGTAGACACTGATGGATGCGACTGTATTGACGCTGTAGACACTAATGCGACTGTATGCGCGCTGTACACACGGATGGATGCGACTATGCACGCTGTAGACTCGGATGAGACTGTATGGACGCTGTAGACACTAATGCGACTGTATGCGCGCTGTACACACGGATGGATGCGACTATGCACGCTGTAGACACTAATGCGACTGTATGCACGCTGTAGACACTGGTGCGACTATGCACGCTGTAGACACGGATGCGACTGTATGCACGCTGTAGACACGGGTGCGACTGTATGCACGCTGTAGACACGGGTGCGACTGTATGCACGCTGTAGACACTGATGGATGCGACTGTATGGACGCTGTAGACACTAATGCGACTGTATGCTCGCTGTACACACGGATGGATGCGACTATGCACGCTGTAGACTCGGATGAGACTGTATGGACGCTGTATACACTAATGCGACTGTATGCGCGCTGTACACACGGATGGATGCGACTATGCACGCTGTAGACACTAATGCGACTGTATGCGCGCTGTACACACAGATGGATGCGACTATGCATGCTGTAGACACTAATGCGACTATGCACGCTGTAGACACTAATGCGACTGTATGCACGCTGTAGACACGGATGGATGCGACTGTATGCACGCTGTAGACACTAATGCGACTGTATGCGCGCTGTACACGGATGGATGCGACTATGCATGCTGTAGACACTAATGCGACTATGCACGCTGTAGACACTAATACGACTGTATGCACGCTGTAGACACGGATGGATGCGACTGTATGCACGCTGTAGACACGGATGGATGCGACTATGCACGCTGTAGACACTAATGCGACTGTATGCGCGCTGTACACACGGATGGATGCGACTATGCATGCTGTAGACACTAATGCGACTATGCACGATGTAGACACTAATGCGACTGTATGCACGCTGTAGACACGGGTGCGACTGTATGCACGCTGTAGACACGAATGCGACTGTATGCGCGCTGTACACACGGATGGATGCGACTATGCATGCTGTAGACACTAATGCGACTATGCACGCTGTAGACACTAATACGACTGTATGCACGCTGTAGACACGGATGGATGCGACTGTATGCACGCTGTAGACACGAATGCGACTGTATGCGCGCTGTACACACGGATGGATGCGACTATGCACGCTGTAGACACTAATGCGACTGTATGCGCGCTGTACACACGGATGGATGCGACTATGCATGCTGTAGACACTAATGCGACTATGCACGCTGTAGACACTAATGCGACTGTATGCACGCTGTAGACACTAATGCGACTGTATGCACGCTGTAGACACGGATGGATGCGACTGTATGCACGCTGTAGACACGGGTGGATGCGACTGCATGCACGCTGTATACACGGATAGATGCGACTGTATGCACGCTGTAGACATGGATGCGACTATGCAACTTGACATAACAAAAGGGAACATATATATGCTGTGTGTATACTGTGGTACGTTGTTTCTGGACTGGAGTCGTGCAGAGTTTTGATCATGGTGCAGGTACGTGGACGCTGATGTCGGTGTATTTTGGGTGTATACAGGGAGGGTGTTGTGTCCCTGAACTCTCAGCTGCTGTGGAGATGAAGCTTTCACTTGGTTCCTTCGTGTAGAGATTAACAAACGCCTCTCTTGCTGCTCCCTTGGTGGTCGGTTTTAATTGGAGCATAATATTTAATCTCTGTAATTATACCAAGTAACTTCACAGCAAGGTCAGATAACAAGTGATAGAGCTGGAGCCTGGGGTTGTCATTACAGACAAGCTCGTACATCCACGTGAACATGGATAATCAGGCGTAATCTCAGCCGGCACCCACGACCCCCATGTCATAATGTACCTGTGCCCCTCAGTCGGTGATCCCCTTCCGGAGGCCTCCAGATTCGCGGCTCTGTCTTCTATCTGCTGCTTAATTAGCTCCTCTAAACCCTCCGCACATTTAAATAAAACTCTCATTTCACCAACCTGAGAAGGACGAGCACATTTGCATATTAAGTGTAAGATCTAATTAAAACTCTACACATTTCTATTTCCACTCTCCTTTCTCTGCAAGTTCCCTTGAGCTGCCGGCACCAGGGTTCCTGTGTCTGCTGTCCCCATTCTGTCACTCGGTAAAGTCACAGCGAGGCTCCGGCTCTTAGACATGGAGGCAAATGAGAGCGGGGAATTAAGAGGCCGGAGAGGCTAAGGAGGGGGTCGCCATGTCCTGCACAAGGCTGGCATCTCCTGACATGGTGCAGGGCTCGGATATTTATGATTGTTGAAGCTCCACTCTATGAGGCACTGACTCCAGCAAATGATCAGCTCCAGCCCCCCACTCAGTGCAACACGGTGGGGTGAATAGCTAAACCGATGTGACCATGGAAGGATCGTCATCTCCTAGGATTTTTGGCAGAGGTTAATGGGCAGCAGATGACCTCAATGGACAACACTTATATCAGCAAAAATCAAGACACCGCAATGGGCACAGGCCTCGCTCTTCTAATCACCACTTCCAGCAGGATAATGCTCCATGTCCCACATCACTCATCATCCACAGCTCATGAAGATGATGATTTCACTCTCCTCTAATCACGGATAAGTCTCAAGATCTCATCCAACAAAGCTCCAAGATGTCGGGAACAGGTGATTCAACCACCAAATCTGCAGCGACTGCATAAAGATATCAACGTGGAGCACATGGTGGAACCTATGATCCATTACTAGGCTGGAGCCGCAGAGTGAACATACAAGACCGGGCCGGAGTCACTCAATATACAGATGTGGTGATTATAGAAGCTGCAGCGCTGGCCGGATGCTGGAAATCTCTTCTAATAATCGGACGCTCCAGTCCAGTCCTTGTAAACCTTCACCTGTCCCTGTCTTTCCAAACTGCAGATGCCAAACATTTCCAGCGATGCGTCCTGCACCTTATTCTGTTCTATTAGAATATATAACCAAAGAAAAACCCTGGCATGAAGTATACGTGCCCCTGAATTCACCCCCCCCCCCCCCAACAGTCTGTGGAGACATCGTCCATCTAGTACGTGGTGGTCCTGGCATGAAGTATAGGTGCCCCTGAATTCACCCCCCCTCCACATTTACCCCAACAGTCTGTGGAGACATCGTCCATCTAGTACGTGGTGGTCCCGTCATGACCAGTAAGGTGCAGGCTGCCCGGAGACATTACGGAGGCTCCGTCCAGGCCTCAGGGCCGTGTTTCTTAGTTGGTGCTTTTTATATTGAGGGGAGGGGGTGGCAGGTCTGTGACTGATGCTCCGTTTGTTCTCGGCACTGAACGGTTCCTCTCAGGACATTTCCTTTTTTTGGTAACTACAGATTGTTCAGAATTGTAATTAATCCCGGAATCGGAGTCAGGCGATGAGTTACTGTCCCTCTGGTGCTGCATCCTCCCTGCACCGACAATAAATTCACTCCACTGACCATCAGACAGAAAAGGAATATGCAGCGTTGTGTCGTACGTCTAACCCTTTCCTGGCCGATCCTCTGAAGTTACGCTGGGCAGGTCTGGGATAATGTGCACGAAGACCGATTCCAGAACTGCCAAGTCCTCCCCTCCCCCTCTTACTGCTCAGGTCACACTGTTCCCCAATATAGTCCACATCCCCCCCCCCCACTATATCCCCGATCTTATCAGCCGACCTCACTCGATCACATTCAATGCAGTGGATTGTTACCGGCTCTTTCTTTTTCTAGCTCATAGGTTTGTGAGTGATGATGAATATTTGGAAATTTCTGGAATCACAAGAGAACAGTCAGGCCAATATGAATGCAGCGCGGCCAATGAGGTGGCAGCCCCTGCGATGCGGCACGTTACAGTCACGGTCAACTGTGAGTATGCTCCACGTGTAGTGTCCAATGGGTTCAAGTCAGAAGTCACAGGAGACAAAAACCTGTCACATTAAGGACATGAAAAGATAATAAACCATTGAAGAAACCCGTCCAGTGGGGGGAGCAGGGCGGCTCCTTCGTACAGTAGATGTTATATAGGGTCATATAAGGAGGGTACAGCTTTACGAAGGAATTGACACTTTCCCCGGCTGTAAAGCTCCACGAAATATGTTGGTGCTTTGTGAATGCCAGTTATTATAATTTACCATGAGGGCTGGTGACTGCATAAGTATTCACCCCCTGGATAGTGCACAACCACGTTCTATCAGCTAATGTTTATACTTTTGATTACCTCACAGATCCTCCCTACATCTCCGACACCAGAAACACAGGGGCATCGGTTGGACAGAAGGGAACCCTGCGCTGCTCCGCCCTGGCCGTTCCGCTGGCCGAGTTCCAATGGTATAAGGAAGAAAGCAGGTAATGTGTTTTTTCTTCTTGATGCACTACAACTCCCAATATTACTACTACCTCTCATAGAATTCATACACATAATAAGGATAGAAAAATATCAACCAGAAATGCCCTGGATGAAATCAAACTGATGCAGCGGAGTCCCACATAACCGCGGCTACCGAGTACGGTCAATCACCGGAGATTACGCTGCGATCTCATAATTGTGTGAAGGGGCCATTATTTACTATGGATATTGTAATGGGACGGGACTCCGAACATTCTGCGCCAGCCCCAATACCACCAAGCACAAGATTATGACTTTTTAGGCTCCATAAAAGAGGAGTATTTTATTAACCAGGTTCCGAACAGAGTAAAATCCTCATGAAATAAAGGTGACGATCACAAGAGCATTGTCAGGAAGTGTGGATCTAAGGGGATCCACCATACCAGCTCTTCAGGGGATTGTGAGCAGATCACATGAACATTTTGGGGCAAACATTCAAGAGCCTTGGTCATAAAGACTGCAAAGATTAGAAGGAACACTGCTCCTCCCTACACCAGTGCCGCCCCTGTCCATTGTTGCATCTAATATTCGCTTGATTGAGGGGGAGCTGCAATATAATGAATCATGGGGAGGAGGGGGGCACTGTTTTTGGAAAAATGTAAAGAGAACTTGGTCGGTAGAGAGAGGGAGAGTATGGCGGATAGAGAGAAGGAACACGGCGGGTAGAGAGGGAGAGCATGGCGGGTAGAGCGAGGGAGAGCATGACGGGTAGAGCGAGGGAGAGCATGGCGGGTAGAGAGAGGGAGAGCATGGCGGGTAGAGCGAGGTAGGGCATGGCGGGTAGAGCGAGGGAGAGCATGGCGGGTAGAGAGAGGGAGAGCATGGCGGATAGAGAGAGGGAGAGTATGGTGGGTAGAGAGTGAGAGCATGGCGGGTAGAGAGAGGGGGAGTATGGCGGGTAGAGAGTGACAGCATGGCGGGTAGAGAGAAGGAGAGCATGGCTGGTAGAGAGGGAGAGCATGGCGGGTAGAG
Organism: Rhinoderma darwinii; assembly: GCF_050947455.1. Lineage (NCBI taxonomy): Eukaryota > Metazoa > Chordata > Amphibia > Anura > Rhinodermatidae > Rhinoderma > Rhinoderma darwinii. The sequence goes on from NC_134696.1 coordinate 315,891, forward strand.
AGAGGGAGAGCATGGCGGGTAGAGAGAGGGAGAGCATGGCGGGTAGAGAGAGGGGGAGTATGGCGGGTAGAGAGAGGGAGAGCATGGCGGGTAGAGAGAGGGAGAGCATGGCGGATAGAGAGAGGGAGAGTATGGCGGGTAGAGAGAGGGAGAGCATGGCGGGTAGAGAGAGGGAGAGTATGGCGGGTAGAGAGTGAGAGCATGGCGGGTAGAGAGAGGGAGAGCATGGCGGGTAGAGAGAGGGGGAGTATGGCGGGTAGAGAGAGGGGGAGCATGGCGGGTAGAGAGAGGGAGAGCATGGCGGATAGAGAGAGGGAGAGTATGGCGGGTAGAGAGAGGGAGAGCATGGCGGGTAGAGAGAGGGAGAGTATGGCGGGTAGAGAGAGAGAGCATGGCGGGTAGAGAGAGGGGGAGTATGGCGGGTAGAGAGAGGGGGACCTCTTTTTTTTCTGGTCTGGGGTATAAGGTCGCTTTAGAAGAACTTTAAGATCTACCTGTTTTTTTTTTCTTTTGATCTGTGATCCAGAAAGTATTTTTCAGAATGAGGTTTATTTCAGTGCCACATCACGCGCCTGTCCTGCCCCGGTCGCCATCTTATCCTGCGATCCGCACTGTGCGTGATGGATGAGACATTATGTATAGAAAGCATCTCCGTCTATTTTTGGCGTCAAGAATTAATTCACATTCTGCGGCCGCTGCTGAATCGTTTATTGGGTATTAGCATTTTTCTTTGGCATCTTGATTCTGAGCCTTGGCCAAATGTGAACCGCAGCTGCTGCAAGGACTTTACGGAAAATCACTGCGGTTTACGGCAAAAATGTGTTTATAATAGGAATGGAGGGAGGGGGGGGGGCTTTATCATCATCATCATTTATATCACCTCACAGTCCCCGGCAGATGCGCCAGCATTCTCTCTCTCTATAAAACATGGGCAGGAGACCAGGTTAGGAAGGGAGAGGGGTCAGAGGTAACCAGCCCAGAGCCCCTGCTGAGAACACTGTATATAGAGGAAGAGCCAAGTCATGAACCCAAACGTGCACGCAGAGCATGAGCCCCAAACATGATGGGAACCCATGAGCCCTGATAGACCATGCAGCTGGGGGTCACACATCATTGTTCCATGTGGGCCAGGTTGCACTCATTGTTTTCCTGTGGACCCCCAAGGTCTGTTGCAGAATCTGAGGATCGCACCGTGGCTTCATTATCCCTGATGCGTCCGGATTCCTGCAGAGTCCCTTTATATTAATCTATAACATGCATTGATATAATCTGTTCAAGAGCTTACAATCTACAGTCCAGACTGTCAGATGTGAGACTCCCCGCAGTGCCCCAGGCCTGTGAGGTGATGCAGCAGCTGAGATCTGTGTGCTGTATGGTGTAGCGCTATCTGCCGGGGCCTCAGAAGCTCCGGTGACGGCTCTTAGAGATTCTGTGCCGGTCTGGAGCCACATGAACTAGGGAGGGTTTCTAGATGTAACATGTCCGTGCTTCACTGCAGGTTATCCAGCGGACTGGAAGGGGTGAGGATCGAGAACAAAGACCACATGTCCGTCCTGAGCTTCTTCAACGTATCTGAGAAGGACTACGGCAACTACACGTGTGTGGCCTCAAATAAACTGGGGAACAGCAACGCCAGCGTCATCCTGTATGGTAAGTGACAATATGTGGGAGGTGGCGCCCCAAACACGAGCTAATCACTGTAATAATGGCGATAACGTACCACTTACATCATTTCACTAAACGTCAGCAGGTTTACATTATTTGCGCCGGGCATTTCATATGGAGACAATGAGACACGGTCAAAATGAAGAGAAATACTGTAGGTATCGCTGAAAAAAGTGCAGTCCCGTGTGCGCTCCACCTGCGCAGTCCACTCCACCTGCGCCGTCCAATCCGGGTGTTACGTGCGGTCGGTCGAGATTTGTAAAGATCTTCACATTTTGTGGTTTTGTTACCGTTTCCTTGGTAATTCATGTTCTGTTAGAAGATATTCTGGTCCACGTTGACCCTTTTCGTGTCCTGGTCTTCTTTACCCAATCACCGTTGCTCAGCAGTGTGTTCACGAGTGGCCAATCCACTCTCAGCATGTAAGGGAGGCGGTTATATGACGTATATGTATATATATATATGTATCATTTATAGAACGGTATTTACGTGGCCTCGTTCCGTGTGCCACTTTTTTTGCCCATTAAAATCTGTAAGAAGTTGTAGGAAAGTTTCCTAGGACTGATCGTTTCATAAGAAGCACATTTATTAGCCATGGTTTGCGGTTGTGCACGGCGGGGCCCCGGATATTCATGGATCTCAGTGGAGGAGACTCGGCCTCATCTTTGCAGCAGGAATTTATTTGCATGTCGGGTAGGAAGCGGAGAAGCAATTAGCTTCCCTTTAACACACATCAGTAAATACAATTATGGAGGAGACTCTGCCTCTCGTTTCAATTACGACAACTTGTCGTCTTCTCCTTTTCACGGGCCGGCGCCGCTGCTCCGCGTCACCGCCAGTAAATAGATCCTTTTACTTTCGCTCCCACAACGAGCCTTTGTTCATGTGGTTTTGTTTGGGGAGTTGACAAGTTCATTTAGTTTACTGTCCCCTTCATGAAGTGCGAGCTGGTGCCGGATTTACTGCTCTGCATTGTTAATGGAAACTTTCTCCCCTCAGGTCCCGGGGCCGTGCAGAACAGGAGCAGCTCGGCCTCCACCACTCTGGCTGCCACCTGCCTCTGGTGCTCCATCCTCTATTCCCTCATGAAGTTTTGATGAAGCCGGATAGCGTGGAGGTGGGGGCTGTGGCGAGACATCTGGAAAACAATAGTCCTCTTCTCCCACCCCACAGGAGAAACTCCTCTCAAACATTGTGGGTGAGGCTTCGACCCTTCTCATCCTCCCTGGGGTTATTTCATGAGATTGACGCCTTTATTGGAGCAGATCGCTGATCTCAATCCCAGATGTCCGGGGGAGCTGGAGCTGGTTTCTTGTGTTGGTGTCTTTGTAAATCCCTGTGTGATGCTCTGCAGGCATGTAAGGATCTGAGAGGGTTTGGGGGGAGGAGAATGAACTTGCCTGGTTACTAAAGTACGGTGCCCTCCATGGCACGAGCATCCCCCTCTACCGGAGCTGGTGCCCCAAAGATAAATCCACAAGGAGGGACACGTACAGTTGGACACACTAGAGCCGGGGGAAATTACTGGACCTACAGGAAAAACTCCGGCCCCGGCAAGAGGATCTCTGGATGTGACGTCTCCTGTAACCAGATGATTGACCGCACAGCACATAATCCTTGCCACTAAAGGACCACAAAATCCACCAGTGCACCCACCCACCCACATCTAGTCCTTTACTCCCCCTCTCTGTCTGTAATTGAGCCTCCTTCTGTTCTCCGCACTGTCCTCACAATCCACCCCTGTACAGTAAGTCCGTCTGGTCATATCTGCAGTGATTCATTGTGCAGTATAGATTATACACCGAGCCTGTAGAGGTGGCCGGGGAACAGTGGACTGATAAGTCACATTCCTAAATATTGATGGTTATTGTATCAAGCACATGCAGCGTCATTTAGGGTCTTGTGTGTGGAGAATGGGCGATTATGTTCCCGCATGATGAGCGACTCCGGAGCATCGAGGGTTATTATCGCAGTGCCACTTCATGATTTGCAGCACCCGCCCTGTCCTTAGGATTCCACCATCTGCTTTTCTGTCCCACCGTTCAAGGACTGTAAGTAAAATTGTGTTCAATCAGTGGCAGAGCATTGCAGCAAACAGGTCACAGACTGCGGCAGGGACTGGGAAGTGTAATGCTCTGCGGCGCTCGGTCATTGCAGCAATAGTTTGATTCTATGGAGGAGCACGTTTGGTGTATTGTGAAGAAACAGAGTTTGGGATCTTTTCATTTGGCTCTTTGGAACCGTAGGAGGCTGGCGTGTCAAATCCGTGCTCCTCAATGCCGACACGGCCAGATCGCTGCATGTTACACAGAGTTTGTAAACTTTTCTAGTCAAGGAAAGTCGGATGATTGTAATCCTGTGATGTGTCAATAAAGTCTGATATTTGTAGCTGCTGATCTCTTTTTACATTGTGCCAAGCGATGGTGCAGCAAACCGGGCCGATCTACCAGTATGACCGCCAATGTGTGCCGCACCGTACAGGAATACAGGCAAATAGTCAGCGGCACTGGAAACGCACAAACACACTCTAAACATGGGGCATTTCCCCGAATAGCTTGTGGCAATATGGTGACATCATGCCCATGACTGGGGTGTAATGTAAACTCTGTGGTGTAACTTTCCGAGCAGTCAGAACTGTCACGTTGGGTGCATGGACCCACTGGTCTGTACCCCCTTAATGGTATGGCAGCTGGCCAACAGGACACAGGTCAAAGTCTATAGTTCAAATAGGTGTACCTGTGGCAACTTCGGACAGCAGCAAGGCAGGCTCAGGTTAGACTCTGGCAGGCACCAGGCGTGGTACTCAGCACAGCACGACTCCAACTCTATACGGCACTTGGACCAGGATAGAACGGGATACAGGTAGCAGAAACGGTAAACACTGGGAACTGGATGACACTTAGGGAACCATTTACAAGACTAACATAGGTAATAAAAACACTCAGGCAAAGCAGGAAGGAGCAGAGCCCTTCTTATAGTCCAGGGTGCTCATGGCCTAATTTGGTTCTTCAATTCAGGTGCGCGCACTGGCCCTTTAAGAGCGGGAAAGCGCTCACGGGACACGGCTGAGTGAAGCTGAAGTGAGTGCTGGCGTCTCGAGGAGATGCGGGCCAGCACTCCCTGATCCATGGCTGTGGCCGTCAGGAGGTGAGTAAACCTGACGGCCCGCACCCATCGGCATTACAAGAACCACGTCAAGCTTTCAGGCCTCCTTCACACAGTTTTTTCCATCAGTATTTGTAAACCAAAAACCAGGCGTGGATCCTAAACACAGAAAATATAATGTCATGATTTAGACTTTTTCTCTTATATGCACCCACCCCTGATCTTTTCTTAAAAATAATAATAAAAATACCAACCAAACCTACAATGTGTGAACGAGGCCTTATGGCTATGACTTTTCTATAGTTGCTCTGCTATAAAAGTCTGTGGTGGGAAAGCACTTTAAAAGAATTCACTAAATCGCCCCTAAACTTCCTAAATTTGTGGTACCCTAATACATTCTAAATGTGTTCTCTATGTGTAACCCAGCAAAGTAGGACACCCGGGGCTATGGGTGAGGCCACACTGCACCCCCCTCCTAAATAATGGATGGCCACGGTGAGGAGAAGCCAGGATCCCGTCCCAGGGAGAGGCTTAATGTGACATTTGCTGTCGCACACAATCCCTCCCTGCACCACGTTACACACAGTTCACTCCACCAGATGAAAACTCATAAAGTTTAGATTAGAATATTAAATTAAGAAATTCTCTGGAAACCACTAAACGAGATCATCGCCTATTAATAAAACTGCTGATTTCTGAAGGAGATTTTTACTGCGCTTATTAAATGAAACCAGGAAAGAATCTATTTATTTCTGATCATGAGAGTAAAGAAAAGTCCACCCAAGAGATCAGGTCTCTGCAGCTCCTCTGATGTCTGCGGTAACCGCGCCATTGGACGGAATGTCGTATATCATTAAGGGGGCACATATTTACAGCACAAATCACCACTGACCCCATAACGGCCTGTGTGTCCTATAGACTATGTTAAAGAGGCTGTCACCACATTATAAGTGTCCTGTCTCCTACATAATGTGACCAGTGCTGTAATGTAGATAACAGTGGTCCTAGTAATAAAGAGGCTGTCACCAGATTATAAGTGCCCTGTCTCCTACATAATGTGATCGGCGCTGTAATGTAGAGAACAGTGGTCCTAGTAATAAAGAGGCTGTCACCACATTATAAGTGTCCTGTCTCCTACATAATGTGATCAGCGCTGTAATGTAGATAACAGTGGTCCTAGTAATAAAGAGGCTGTCACCACATTATAAGTGTCCTGTCTCCTACATAATGTGATCAGCCCTGTAATGTAGAGAACAACAGTGGTTTTTATTTTGAAAATTATTATTTTTGAGCAAGTTAAGAGCAATTTTAGATTTATGCTAATTAGTTTCTCAATAGACAACTGGGCGTTTTAACTTTTTTATCAACTGGGCGTCATACACTTCCCTCCATTCATTTTCAGCAGTACTCGCGAGATCACTCTGTGCAGTCACATACTCCCATATTAACTTTACTGGTGTCTTCACACTCCCGACACTTCAGTAAAGTTTTTGGGGGACTTACTCACAGCACAGCGCGATCTCGCGAGATCATGTGTGTTGTCATTCACAGTATCTTTACCGAAGTGTCGGGAGTGTGAATAGACATCGTGCCCTGGCTGGAGGTGATGTCTATTCACTCCCAAGACACTTTGGTAAAGTTACTGTGGGAGTGACAGCAGAGCGTGATCTCACAAGATCACGCTGTGTTGTGAGTACTGCTAAAAATGAATGGAGAGAAGTGTATGACGCTGATTGGTCACTTCTCTTTACAACGCCAAGTTGGTAAAAAAAAAAAAAAATGTAAAAACACGTCCAGTTGTCTATTAAGAAAGAAATTAGCATAAATCTAAAATGGCTCATAACTTGCTCAAAATGGATTGTTTTTCAAAATAAAAACCACTGCTGTTCTCTACATCACAGCGCCGATCACATTATGTAGGAGACAGGGCACTTATAATGGTGACAGAGCCTCTTTATTACTAGGACCACTGTTCTCTACATTACAGCACTGATCACATTATGTAGGAGACAGGGCACTTATAATCTGGTGACAGCCTCTTTATTACTAGGACCACTGTTATCTACATTACAGCACTGATCACATTATGTAGGCGACAGGGCACTTATAATCTGGTGACAGCCTCTTTATTACTAGGACCACTGTTATCTACATTACAGCACTGATCACATTATGTAGGAGACAGGACACTTATAATCTGGTGACAGCCTCTTTAAAGTTCCTTCTCCTGTTACCGTAGGCCGACCTATTGATCCCTCCTGCTCACATGAAGTCACCAACAAACACCTTCCCATACCTTGTGTCATAGGAGGGAAGAAGTAGTTTCCCTTCTCTTCAGGGTGAAGGAGACATGATATCTGGCACCTCTAGGTAATACACAGATTACACGCCGCTGGAATAGACTTTAGAGGTGCAATCGTCTGCACACGAGAAACGTCCTTAGTTCTGACACTCAGACAATAAAAAAAAACAACACAAGGCAAAGACGGGTCTGTGTGCTCCGGCGATCCCACCAGAGGGCAAGAAGACGTCTCCGTCTTGTCACTATTACTCTTGAGAAGTTTGTCGGGAATACCGGGATGTCATTGCTCTGGAGCGAATAATAACTTCCGGAGTCACGGAGATTAGAAGTTCTTCATTCATTGATACAGTGTAAAAGGTGACGAGTTATGGGACCGGACAAGCCTCTTGCTCAGCCACATACACAATCAATCAATCAATCAATCAATCACGTAGCCCTTTGTATAAATGAATAAGGAACTTCTCATCTCAGGGGCTCTCAGAAGTTATAATCCAGTGTGGAGCAAGGATAGCCTACTTTTCCCATACTTATACACTATATAGATAGAAGAGATCTGAATACCGAAGCGAAGAAAAGCTTCTCAGGCCTTGCGTCCAGCAGCAATATATATGGGAAGAGGAAAATTGGCGGTAATTGGATTTTCCGTTAATCTACAAAACGGATATGACAAAATCATAAAAGCAAAAAAATAAAGTCTGCCCCCCTTCACCTTATGTGAATGATGCGAAAAAAGTTATATATTAGCCGGCAAAGGCATAGTAAGACATCAGAATTGGGTTATGAAAACTCTGTGCCGTTATAAAATGATCATCTTTTCCTAACACCTCCACTTATAGAAGAAATGACAGAGAAGACAACCAGGGTGGGGCTGCCGCGGAGGGGAACTTGCGGCCAAAAGATAAGTCCTGGTTAGATACCACAATTAGCTTGCCGTGCTTGTAGGTGGTTAGAGGATTAGCCCTTGTGGCTGCCTGACAAATCTCAGCCCTGTAGGTAACCACTGCCATGATGGAATGGGCTTTTAAACCTTCTGCCGTTTTTTCTCGAGCCTGAAAGAAGGATGTGATGGCTGGTCTGGTCCAGCAAGTAACAAAGTGGTTTTACTTGCCCCTCAATGTCTGTTCTTGGTATTGAAAGAGATGGTCACATTTCCTGACCTCCTCAGTAAGTAGGTGAGAACACACTTATGATAGAATTGGCGCCGCTCCTCTGTAGATGGATTAGCACAGAAGGGAGTGATCATTTGCCGACAATGACATTTTGAGATAACTTTGGGAAGAAAGGAGGGTTGGTGTTTGAGAATGATTGTATCTTCAAAAGATGGTAAAATATTGAGCCCTGAAGGAGAAAGCTTGTATCTCGCCCACTCTTCTGGCAGTCGTGACAAACAACAATAAAGCAATTTTTAAATGTTACGAAGCGAAGAGGGATGTCAAAGATCGGTTGAAATGGAGGAACCATAAGGATGGATAAAACAAGATTAAGGTCCCAAGGAAGCACAGAAGAGCGGAATGAAGGGTGAAGTCTGGTCGAGCCCATATGTTCAGCCAGTTTAAAGTCTAGAAAGGCATACAAAGCGGCTTTTTGTCATTTTGGAGTGTGAGTCTTGAGGCCTCTGTCCAGGTCAGCCTGTAAAAAAATCCAGAATCAAAGAGAAGTTGGGTTTTTCAAAGAGGTCCCATTTGTTTTTTTTAGAAAAGGTCAGAAAAGCATTTCAAAATCTACGATAGATTGTAGATGTGATAGGCTTATGGCTGTGAAGTAGGGGAGATATCGCAGGATCTGAAAGGCCTCTCTATGTTAAGATGGAATGTACAGCATCAATGCGGTCAACCAAAGTTGAGGGACCCCCAAATAGAAGGCTGGACTCAAAATAAGAAGGTCCGGAACTGGAAGAAGACTGAAGTAATTCCTCTTTGACAATTGGAGGAGTAGCAGGAAACGGGACCTCTTTAGCCAGAAAGCGGCAATTAGAATCACTTTTGTCTTTCGTTCCTGAATCTACCTTGGGATGAGAGAGAAGGGTGGAGAGACATATAGGAGGCTGTACTGCCAAGTTTGTGACAGGGAATCCACATATAGGGGATGATCTGGAAAGGACAGGGAGTAGAAATTTGACACATGGTGGGTGTATCTCGTAGTGAACAGGTCCAGAACTGTAAGGCCCCACGTCTTTGTCAGTTATAGAAAATTCTGGGGTTCACACGCCATTGCCTTCCCAAAGAGAAAATTGGGCAGTAGATTTTCCTTGCCTCTCAGGTGAGTCGTGGAAAGGGAGGAAAGATTCTTCTCCCAAAGAGCAGATTAAGCGGTCACAGAAGAGAGCTTTCTGCTACTTGTACCCCAGCTTAAGTCGGCCACGGTAGTTACACAGTCCGATAAAATCTTGACATGTCTTGATTTCACTGCAGTGGCTGGAGCCTCGAGAGATTCCCAGACTAACCTTAGAGAGCTTTCAAACGAGGGTTGACATAGACTTACCAGGTCCCCTGGACTACAGCCTTAGATGTGTGGCCTCCCCAACCTCGACAGCTGGCATGTGTTGTAATCAGAATCTGTTTCTCCTGCAGCCATTGCACTCCTCTTTGTAAAATGTATTCTGGCCTGCCACCCGCTTGGGGAGTCTTTTACTTTCTGATAAATCTTTATTTTTCTGTCGAGTGATTTCTGTTTTTGTCCCAGTCGAATAGAAGAAAGATGGTAGATTTTTTGAATGTGCTTGGGCACACAACTGCTTGGAATGGCCACAATTATCATGATGTCTCGGATAAAAGCTGATCTTGTATAATGAAAGGAGGATATTTTGTTGATTAGAGATTCCGGCTTCTCTAGAGGAAAAAAATATGTTATCAGATGAGAACTCAATCTTGCTGACTAGGAACTAGATCTTATTTTGCATGGTTCATAATCCATCCGAGACCAGAGAAAACCTATAGGATTTCTCCTAGATTTAGAGGAAGTTGAGCCTGAGTTGGGGCTGAGACAAGGGAATTGTCAAGGTAAGGGATCACTTGGAATCCTTTTAAATTAAAAAAAACTTGAGACTTCTGCCATGGTCTTGGTAAAGATCCTTGGGGCTGCAGATTAGTGGCATAACCTGTTGTTTAGAAAGATGCCAATTCTCATATACTTGGGAAAATCTGTGTGGATAGGGACCTGATAGTAAGTGTCCTGAAGATCCAGGGTCACCATGAAGCAATTCTGACACAGGAGGTTTATTGTGGAATTGATGGTCTCTGTCTCTGTCTTTGTTTAGAGATTTAAGGCTTATGATGGCAATTCATTTTTTTCACCAAAAACAGCCTAGGCCCTATAGAGAGCTGGCTACTGAAACTAGGACCTGTTTTTGGAGTAGAGAAAGGTTTCAGTTTCTAACGCCTTCTGACAGTTGACTGGGGAGAGAGGCTTGTTGATCATTAACCAGCTGGGAGGTATTGTAGCAACAGGGACTCCAGCCTGTACCCGACTGGATAACATTTATAATTTAAGGAGAAGATAATATTTCTTTCCAGGCTTAAATTAATTGACTGAGTTGGCCTCCCACCTGAGTGTTGGCGTCATTGTGATGGACGACTGGCATTTCCAGAGTTGAAGAGAAAACCCTTCCCTCTGGAGGACTGCCATTTCTCGGTTCCCTCTCTCTTGAGTTCTGGGCAACCTCTTATCAGGTTCAGAAAGAATGGTCTCTGTTCATGGTTTCCGAAGGGCACCCTTTCGTCCTATCCAATGCCTTCATCAAAATGTCATCTAGGCCTGGACCAAACAATTTTCCGGCCTCGCGTGGGAAGGAACAAAGGCAACTTTTGGAACCCGCATCACCAGTCCATGAATGAAGCCATAAAGCGCTATGAGAAGCATTGGAGAGTGCCACTGATCTAGCTGATAATTTGACCAGGTCCACTGAGGAATCCAACAAAAAACGAGCAGCTCTTTTAAGCACTGGATGAGAGAATATAATTTATTTCCTTGAAGTTCATGCAGAAAGATGATCTAGATTGATCCAACCAGAGAGAGAGCACTCTGGCCGTGCAAGTAGCAGCAATGCTAGCCCTAAACATAGCGGTAATGTTTCCCATGAACATTTTAGATATTTTATCCATGGATCACAGAGTAGGCCTACTCAAAGGATAGCGAGGTCTTTTTATACATCTTGGTTACTGCGGCGTCAATCTTTGAGCGCGGGGATTAAGAACACTGGGACAAAACAACAGAAGGATACTTCAGCTTGAAGGCCCAAAACGGATCTTTTCTCAGGATCAGACCATTCCTTGGCAATTCATTTATTTAAGTATTCTTATGAACAGGAAATACTCTTTTACTTCTCCCACCAAGACCCTGGAACATCTGGTCCGTAAACGATTGGAGTTCCTTGAGGTCTTCAATTTTCATCGTTGCTATAATGGCCTTTCAATAGTGTCTGTGTCTTCTACAAAAAAAGAGAGGGCGGCCGGAGGAATCAGAGGAATTTGATTCTTCCCCAGAGACCACTTCACCTTCATCAAGCACAACTTCAATGTCTGACAAATCTGATCGAAAAGATGATGGAGGGTTTTGGTGAAAGATGAGGCATTCTTTTATCAATAGCTGAATTTGCTTCTTCTTTGATCGTGGATCTCATGCTATTCAGTAGAGAAGCGGATTCTTCTGGAACCACCTTTTCTGTACATTTTAAACACAATGTTTTTTTGTAGCGAGAGACGTCTTACAAATGGCATATATTTATTGGTGGTCTCAGTGCTAGACTTTTTAACAGGTTTTATCCTTGAACTGTAAGACGTAAATACAAATATTAAATCCCCTTATAACACCCCACAGTTTCAAGATTCACCCCCCCCCCCATTTGCCGTTTTTTGGGGAGGGGGTAGGAGGAGACATACTGGGCTGAAGGCTTTGCTAGGACCTGTAGAATTTTGTGTGGGATTAGATGAGTCGTAGGCGTAGACATGGCTAATAAAACCAGAAGTCAGAACACCACTGAAAAACAGCCCTATTTTAATTTAAATTTGATACGGAAGAAGAAAGGGGCAGAGCCCTCACATGGATCTCAAATTGCTGAGATTTTTGTGACGTTCTCTTGCATCGGCGTACGCCATGCCATGACCAGAAGTGATAGGGAGGCGAGGAGGAGGGATTCCCAGTCCCAGGGCAGGTCCCAGACTGCCTTATATCGAAGAGCTTATGCTTAGCGCGTGGGGGATAGCTTTTTTGCGGCCACGAATCCCCGCTCTCTGCGCCGTACCTCCCAGCCTCAGCTGGGGAAGAGGACAGGCTGGGCAAACATTGATCCCTGCTAGTAGCAGCACTTGCAGGACAAGCTACACTTGTCCACGAGGGACAGGAAACCACTGCATAAGGTAAAAGGGGAGAAAGCCTTTACTTTCTCCTTCCACGTTGTTTCCGGTCCCTACTGAGGTGGGGAAACCCTACTGTCAGTGCCATTGTGGAGGTGTTAGGAAAACCATAAGAATATATAGAAAGAGCGAAGACCGGATTTACAGTCAATATAAACACTCCTGGTTTTACTATTACAGCTTAAAGAGGCTGTCACCACATTATAAGTGGCCTATATTGTACATGATGTGATCAGCGTGGTAATGTAGAGAACAGTGGTCCTAGTAATAAAGAGGCTCTGTCACCACATTATAAGTGGCCTATATTGTACATGATGTGATCAGCGCGGTAATGTAGAGAACAGTGGTCCTAGTAATAAAGAGGCTGTCACCACATTATAAGTGGCCTATATTGTACATGATGTGATCAGCGCGGTAATGTAGAGAACAGTGGTCCTAGTAATAAAGAGCCTCTGTCCCCACATTATAAGTGACCTATATTGTACATGATGTGATCGGCGCTGTAATGTAGATAACAGTGGTCCTAGTAATAAAGAGGCTCTGTCCCCACATTATAAGTGCCCTATATTGTACATGATGTGATCAGCGTGGTAATGTAGAGAACAGTGGTCCTAGTAATAAAGAGGCTCTGTCACCACATTATAAGTGCCCTATATTGTACATGATGTGATCAGCGCTGTAATGTAGAGAACAGTGGTCCTAGTAATAAAGAGGCTCTGTCACCACATTATAAGTGCCCTATATTGTACATGATGTGATCAGCGCTGTAATGTAGATAACAGTGGTCCTAGTAATAAAGAGTCTCTGTCACCACATTATAAGTGGCCTGTATTGTACATGATGTGATCGGCGCTGTAATGTAGATAACAGCAGTGTTTTTTTATTTAGAAAAACAATCATTTTTGACGGAGTTATGACCTATTTTAGCTTTATGCTAATGAGTTTCTCAATGGACAACTGGGCGTGTTTTACTATATGACCAAGTGGACGTTGTACAGAGGAGTGTATGACGCTGACCAATCAGTGACCAATCAGCGTCATACACTTCTCTCCATTCATTTACTCTGCAGATAGCGATATAGCTAGATCACTATGTGCAGCCACATACACACACTATAACGCTACTCATATGTCCTGACAATGAATATACATTACCTCCAGCCAGGACGTGACGTGTATTCATTCTCCGGACCACTTCTGTAGCATCTCTGTGATTTACAGCACCGCACAGCAAGATCTCGCGAGACTACGCCTGCTATGCTGTAAATCACAGACACGCTACAGAAGTTGTCAGGATTCTGAATACACATCCCGTCCTGGATGGAGGTAATGTATATTCATTGTCATGACACGAGTAGCGTTATAGTGTGTGTATGTGACTACCCATAGTGATATAGCTATATCGCTATCTGCAGTGTAAATGAATGGAGAGAAGTGTATGACGCTGATTGGTCAGCGATTTATTACTAGGATCATCGTTATCTACATTACAGCGCTGATCACATCATGTGCAATATAGGCCACTTATTATTATTACAATGCACATCATCTATATACCAAGTATCATCCGTACACTATGAATCATCTATATACCAAGCAGTATCCATACACTGTGTATCATCTATATAACAAGTATCAGCCGCACACTGCCTATCTATCAAGCATTATCCACATACTGCACATATTCTATATGCCAATCGTTCACTGTTAGGAATTCTTAGGAATCATGCACATGACCGTGCCCGTAATTACAACCCATAACTACGGGCACGGACAGCCCGCCGTTTTTACGGGCCATACTCCCATTATAAAGCATAGGAGCACGGTTCGAAAAATAAAAAAAAAGGACATGTCCTATTTTTTTCGGCAGGTTTCGATGGCACGGACACCCTCCCGTAGACATACGGGAAGGTGTCTGTTGGCCATAGAAATAAATAGGCCCGTAACTACGGTTCATAATGTCAGGCGATTTTACGGTCGTGTGCATGGGGCATATGTATGAATCACCCATACACACATCACCCATACACTGTGCATACTCTGGACACTGTACATCAGCTATATACCAAGCCTTATCCATAAATTGCACATTCATATACCAAGTATCATCCATACACTGAACATCTATATACCAAGTATTATACATACCCTGTGCATCATCTATATACCAAGCATTATCCATGCACTGCGCATCACCTATTATACCAAGTATCATCCATACACTGTGCATCATCTCTATACCAAGTATTATACATACCCTGTGCATCATCTATATACCAAGCATTATCCATGCACTGCGCATCACCTATTATACCAGGTATCATCCATACACTGTGCATCATCTCTATACCAAGTATTATACATACACGGTGTACACCAAGCATCATCCCTACGCTGCACATCCATATGCCAAGTATCATCGATACACTGCACATTATCTATATACAAAGTATCATCCATACACTGCACATCACCTATATACCAAGCATCGTCCATACACTGTGCAATATCTATATACCAAGTATCATCCGTATAATATGCATTATAAGCATCATTTTTACACTGTGCATCATCAGGACACTGTACATCATCCATATATCAAGCATTACCCATACACTGGGCATCAACTATATGCCAAGTATTATCCGTACACTGCACATCGCGTATATACCGATCATCTGTAAACTGCCCATCATCTATCAAGCATTATTCATATACTGCACAAAATCCATATACCAAGCATCCCGCGTACACTGTGCATCATCCATATACCAAGCATCCCCCGTACATTGTGCATCATCTATATACCAAGCATCCCCCATACACTGCATCTATACACCTAGCAATATCCAAACACTGTACATTATCTGTACACTGCACATGATCAATATACCAAGCGTCATCTGTACACTGTGCATTATCTATCAAGCATTATACCTTATACTGCGCATCATCTATATACCAGGTATCCATACGCTGCACATCTATATACCAAGCATCCATACACTGTACATCATCCATACACCAAGCATCATCCATACACGATCTATATACCAATCATCCATTTGCTGCACATCATCTATATACCAAGCATTATCCATACACTGCACATCACTCATACACTGCATATCGCCCATACACTTCATATCTATATACCAAGCATCCCCTTTACACTGCAAATCATCTATAAACCAAGCATTATCCATACACTGCGTATCATCTATCAAGTATCATCCATACACTGAACATCTTCTACATACCAAGCATCCCCCGTACACTGCACATCTATAAATCAAGCATTATCCATACACTGCACATCCTCTATATATCAAGTATCATCCATACACTGCACATCTATATATCAAGCATCATCCATATACTGTGCATCATCTATATACCAAGCATTATCCATATACTGCACATTATCTATATCCATACATCCATACACTGTATATCATCCTTATACCAAGTATCATCCATAAACGGTCTATCATCTATATGCCTTGGCATCATCCATAAGCTGCGCATCTATATACCAAATATCATCCATACGCTGCACATCATCTATATATCAAGTATCATTCATAAACCAAGTATCATTCATACACTGTGTATATCTATATATCAAGTATCATCCATACACTGTATCATCTATATATCAAGTATCATCCATACACTGTGTATCATCTACATATCAAGTATCATCTATATACCAAGCACCACCCATACACTGCACATCATCTATATACCAAGTATCATCCATACACTGCACATCATCTATATACCAAGTATCATCCATACACTGCGTATCATCTATCATTCATACACTGCACATCTATATGCCAAGTATCATCCATACACTGTATCATCTATATACCAAGCATCTCCCGTACACTGCACATCATCTATATATCAAGTATCATCCATTATTGCGCATTATCTATATACCAATCGTCATCCATACACTGCACATCTAAAAATAAAGCATTGTAGCTACACCGCACATTATCTGTATTCTGTAATCCACTATTTGCAGGGATGCTCCGTCTTTGTGAAATAAACATCAATGACCTTATCCAAGCAGGAGTGTCCCTGCAGTGTGTGAATTCTCCCAGCAAAGTCCCTAATATCAACTCTGTGCTATCGGCAATATGTGGTGTTAACTTATGGAGTATGACAACCTTCGCAAACTGACAGTAAGTGATAATGGATACAGAAAAAAAGCCATGAAATGCGTAATGTATGCTGGCTTATATGGCAGAATCAGTGGGGGGGGGGGCTCTGTACTCGCTCCGTTCTCCTGCACTTTGGACGTTTACATCACGACTTCCGTTATAAAACATTATATAATCCCTTCAACAAAAATAAAACAAACGTCTCCAGACAAACTCAAACTAATGATAAAGGGGCACCCTGCGGTCATCCCCACAGAAGACTAGGGATAGGCTACAGTAGATGTTTTATTTCTAGGTGTGAATCGTTCTAAAATAAAACGGTTTTGACTCCTGATATTGACAATGGAGCGCCAGGTCAGATACAACAAAACTAGAAAATAAATGTTGTGCGGGAGGGAATGAGATCATGGAGAATATAGAGGGATATCCTCAGCTCTGCAGGAAGACACACTGCCCATACCTCCAAGGCGAGAACATGCCGAACCGTAGATCAAGCCACCGCCCACACCAAGAATTAGGAATATTTGAGACCTCGTCACACCACAGGAAACAGCAGTGTTACTGGCTGCACATGGAGGGAATATCTCCATCTACTCCAGGTAAACAAACCACACATCTAAGATCACAACAGATTAGCTGGGAATGGCGCCCCCCTCAGGCAGTTGTCATCATGGCGTCCGCTGGGAACAATCGCTGTTCCTGATGTCCAGTCTGCAGCTTGTGCCAATGGACAGGTGTGAGTGAGGATTTACATGTGTGTGTGGGGTCGTGGGTCGTCTCGCTCTTGCGTCACATTGAGGCTGCGGAGAGTATAACGGTCATTGCTTCGCATCACGTGCTGCAGGCTCACAGGCGTATCTCCAGCCAGTATCGCAGGACATTACAACACACACTCGGATCGACCATGGTCTGTATGTCTCAGTATATTTATATTATGTTAACAGTGTACTCAGCTCTTTACAAGATTATTACAAATATAAAGAAAATATAATACAGTAACAAACAATAGTGAGAAGGACGGCTACTAAATGATGAGGTGGAGGATGGGAGACCCTGCTCTGAGGAGCTCACATTCTTTGTACCGCACAGGATCCGCTCTCCTCTGGCTATACACAGTGCGAGGTACAGGGGTGATGCCCATCTCCAGCGAGGCTGCAGGTGGAGTAGACCCCAGGACCTGGATCAGCAGGTGCTACAGATCTCCCCTGACAGGATCATTTCCTCTGGTTTCTCAGATATTTTGTGTTTTCTATCATTAAAGGGGTTATCCGAGATTAAATGACTATGTTAATGCGTGTACGTTTTTACTGTAAATACATTTGTAATAGACTTACATTTTCCAAAGTGGCCCCGTCTCCAGATCCTGCCGTGGGGAACTTGACGGGTGACGTCATTCTCTGCACTGGCTCTGGCCGCTGTGTTAATCTTCAATTATTTTCCGGGTATACGACACGTCACTTGCGACGTGGTGTATATTGGCTTGTTCTGTTGTAACGCGCATGCGCTGCCCCTGCTGTTATCTCGAGAACAGCAGGGACCGCGAGAACAGCAGGGACAGCGCATGCGCGTTACGGGCTGTGCAACAGAACAGCCCATACACGGCACCTCACAAGTGACGTGTCGTATACCCGGAAAATAATTCAAGATCAACACAGCGGCCAGAGCCAGTGCAGAGAATGACGTCACCTGTCAAGTTCCCCACGGCGGGATCTGGAAACGGGGCCACTTTGGAAAATGTAAGTCTATTACGGATGTATTTACAGTAAAAAATGACACGCATTAACACAAAGTCATTTGATCTCGGACAAACCCTTTAATGATCACAACCTTCATCGTGTTTAGTTGTGATGGAACACGATGAGGAATTCACAGGAACTTATAAGAAACAGTTCTGATGTCCGTTTCTCATCATTCCTATTGACGTCTTTCGGCTCCACGTTATTTTATCTGCACCTACTAGAAACATAATGTGGAGAGAGGACAACCTGACCAGAGGGGGCTGAGGGTTATACTCCTGTCACCAGAAGAAAGGGAATGACCTGAATGTCCACCGTAAATTTGCTTGTCGTGGATCTCCACTGGATTCTGATCATTTCTGAGACGACGTTCATAGTATTAATGACCTCACTCAGGACAATTATTACACAAGGTGCAAAATGACCGAGGGTGAAACTCAACTCGTGGCCAAACAAGCGAGTCAAAGCCCCAGGATCCCGAGCTTTTAGTGGAGAGCAACTCTTCACCTGCAATAATCTGCACTCTCAGGGGCTTCAGGTGTCTGAATCATAAAGACCGAGGAAACCTCACAGAGCGAGGACTGCCAACAATTCTCCAATGTCAGGTGAAAATACAAGAAAACTGCACGACAGGAGGCCGACGACTGACCATTACCTGCCCTTGTGCGGTCTACAGGTATACGCATCAATTCTATTCCTAGTGATCGATCAGTATGTGGGAAATAAGCAAAGGTCAATGCAGAAACCAATCCATGAACGAGGCGACCGCAGAAGGTTTGTGCTCAGCAAGTTTCAGGCTTGTAAATCGTATTAAAATGTGAATTTCTTAGTGAAGTCTGAAGTAATGAGGAAGAATAGCGGTGGGGGAGGGGAGGCTTCAATAACGGGACACTGCTCTGTGCGTGGTCTCCAAAGTGAAAATGTCCGCCCCGGCTTCTCTCCTAGGACATGGAAAGCCCTTACCTGACAACTTTCCTGTTCCTGTGACTTTTCCATCATAACCCACTGAAATGTAAAACCCGAGACCCAAGTGTGTGCAGCGTGAAGAGACGGCCTCCGAGGCGAGAGGCAACGACTTGTCACCACTTCAATACAGGCAGCGACTTCTACCAAAATGGCGGTCACCCAGACAGGAAGACAAGTGGCTTCTATTTAACCAGGAGCTCAAATAGAATCTGCAGAGGATTTTACTGACTTTATTGTGCGCATGCAACTAGTGCCGTGAAGTCAATTATTATATAATAAAGGCCTCTGGAATCGGCTGCAGCAGGAATGAGGAATAGAGGACAGGAACACGGATCTTAAAGGGGTTTACAGCATTAGAAAAACATGGCCTCACAGCATCTTATGCGTGGTGTCCGTTATTGCAGAGGAGCCATTCAAGTGAACGCGACTAAGCTGCAATACCACACAAGACCTGTGGGCAGGGGTGGTGCGGCTGCTAGAAGTAAGCAGACATTTTCCTAATCCTGGACAACCCATTTCACCTTGTGAGGGGAACAACAACGGCTCTCCTGGTACATTCAGGTAGTTTGTCTGGATTTCTGGAGGATCGGGTCATTCAGAGCTCGTCCTGCTGTTGATTGGCTGATGGATAGAAAACTCTATATTACCAGAGACACACTATGTGGGAATCCTATAAACCCAAAGACCACCCTCATCTCCCTTTGCAGCGGATCTTGTAGGTGAGGGGCCCGTGCTGGTGTAAATGGTTGACTGCATGTGCTTATTGTCTGTGATGTCAGACGTCGCTGTGCCGTCCAACGCTTTATAAAGTGAGCTCATCGGGAGAACGTGACACCACCAATGGAACCATAGGACAGACTGGGCGCTGCTTCTCTCTACAACTCCAGGGTTGAAGACCTGACAATGTCCATGCTAATTGTGACCCATTCAAGTCTCTGCCTGTGACATCATGCATGTATATATATATATATTTTAGACTGCTCCTGGAAGAAACCGCTTGACCATCAAATCTACGGTACAGTCTTACGGACATCATAATTAAAGGGCAACTAAGGAATAAATGATCCAAAGCCACTGGCTATTAAAAGACCTGGTCTGTCCAGCTCCACACAATAAAACTTCTGGGTCTCATTTACTACTCAGGACCACCTATTTATCTATACAATGAAGTCTCATATTCCGAATCTTCTGGCCGACATATACATAGAAAACCCCTGTGTTGAGCACAACATTTTATGAGCAGCATCATAACACATGGTGACAGCACTCGCTCCACATTAACATTTAATACAATTCCCTTTCTCAACAGGGAAAACCTACAGAAGGAGCTCCACAGATCCCGTCATGCTGGAGAGAAATATACCCCAGCAGATATCCGTCTCCCCAGCACTGGAAAGTTTAAGTATTGCTCAGCCAGTCCCCCAGCAAATAAGAAGTGTTGAGCTAGGCTTTGCAGGTGTCCTGGTTGCAGAAAGGGAATCACATTAGCGATCACTCAGCAGTTCCCTGGAGATAAAGGGGAGAGACACAGTCCATGGTTTGCTTGATCAGGGACAGTGAGATGTTCTTCTGAAATGAATAGAACAAAGTCACGTGGTTTCACGAGCGTCGACTTGAGGCGAGTCGACCGTCTTAGCTCAGTCCTTGGATCTGCCAGTTTTCCCCCAGCTGTGTCCTGCAAAAGTCCCTTCACAAAGAAGGTGCAGATTGTGGTGTTTTCACTCAGTGGTTTCCTTGTTTAAACAATCACTTGCAGTATTTTTTTTGTTTTTTTTGCTTTTTTCATTAGATTTTGCGACATCAGATTTTGTAATTTCTTTTCTTTTTATTACACTTTTTTTTTTAATTTTAGAATTGTTGTTTCCCTCCTATGAGGACTTCGGATGATTTGCATTTGTCAAAACTGGGCAGGTGGAAGTAGAAGAGACAGACAAAGCACGAAGAAGAGGAGAAACAGAGGAGTGCAGAGGAGACATCGAGAAGACCCACTGTTCCCGTCGTGAACTGCTCCGGGGCCTGAGGAGAGAGGCAGACCACAAGTGTGAACATTCAGAAAGTCAGATCATAAACAAGTGCAGAAGACAAAAAAGACAAAAACAAGACACCACTGGGCAACAGGAAGAACATGGTGGAAATCAGACATTAGATTTATCAAAGGCCGAGGATTCCCAGTGGTAACACAAAACATAAACTTCATCGCTCTCTGACAGATCTACAGCAACGTAAAAGGAAAATAATAATAGAAATGAAAATTAAATATTCCAATTATCACACTGATAATTGTAACTATGACGTGTTGAGGGTTTGGTCAAAGATAATGAAACCCCGTCTACAGCTGGAGCTTTCATTTACAAATCTCTGATGTAAGAAATAGATTTAACCATCGCAGGACATGGCATAATAAACTCTAATCTCTCCATCTCACAATGTAGACAGAACACAGCAGCTCCAGACATAATATGTGCATGCAGCCGGATTATCCAGGACATGGCCGGTGTCCAAAACCACGAAGACCAAGCTTATCAGGAAGAAGACACAGCTGAATGATGCCACCACTGGATGGACACTACATGCCGCCACCAAGGGCTCTATGAACATGCCGCCACCAAGGGCTCTATGAACATGCCCACACGGTCTCTAAACGCTCTACAAAAAGGGATTGCTAAAGTGACCAGTCAATAAATTACCCTGCATGGTGATTGTGACAGCCACGTAATAGGACGCTCCTTCCCCAGTCATTAATTCTATTCAGAATCCACTAACCAGTCAACACACTGATCAAATACATGCAACGACGGGAAAATCCACTCATTGATTGATGTAATGGTGCTAAGAGCAGTGAATTCTGGGATCAGTAGTTACAAGGACAATGAGGATGGACACGTAAATAGGTTACATGCAGTTTTCCTACAGGTCTGAAGCTACTAATGCATAGGCCACATTCATTGCGGTTATTTATTTAGCCCCTGCCATATAGGACCCAAAGTACATTTCATCAATGCCGGACTCTGTCTTTACCCTGCTGAGCGGCTTGTTGCCCAATTAACCCTGTGATTTTCAGGGGCAACATAAGCAGGAAAACGATTAAAACATCAATTACTGTGTAAGGTCAAAAGCAGTGTCTGTGATATGATTATTATGGATGTAAAGAAAAGCTATGTGAAAGGGTAAGAAAATTTTGAACATTTGCTGCCTACTTAATCCTGGAGCAGATTTCAGGGCTGATAAATCAATTAAACAAGCAGTATTAAAAACGAGTGAATACAACAACAAGCTTCAGGACTTGGCACCCGAACAGGAGACCAGAGAGCAAAAAAACCAGAGGAGAGGAGACCAGAGAGCAAAAATACCAGAGGAGAGAAGACCAGAGAGCAAAAAAACCAGAGGAGAGAAGACCAGAGAGCAAAAAAACCAGAGGAGAGAAGACCAGAGAGCAAAAAAACCAGAGGAGAGAAGACCAGAGAGCAAAAAAACCAGAGGAGAGAAGACCAGAGAGCAAAAAAACCAGAGGAGAGAAGACCAGAGAGCAAAAAAACCAGAGGAGAGAAGACCAGAGAGCAAAAAAACCAGAGGAGAGAAGACCAGAGAGCAAAAAAACCAGAGGAGAGAAGACCAGAGAGCAAAAAAACCAGAGGAGAGAAGACCAGAGAGCAAAAAAACCAGAGGAGAGAAGACCAGAGAGCAAAAAAACCAGAGGAGAGGAGACCAAAGAGCAAAAAAAACTAAAGGAGAGAAGACCAGAGAGCAAAAAAACCAGAGGAGAGAAGACCAGAGAGCAAAAAATCCGAGCAGAGGCGACCAGATTAAAGCCACAGCAGAGGAGACCCTCTTGAAACTAGTATCTAGAGCAGTCTTTGTAAGGAACCCTAGTTTTTAACCTTATCAGGGCTCCCTAGGACACAGCAACGAGACCTGTCCTCTTTTTTTTGAGAGAGATGGCAAACTGATTTCCGCTTCAAGACGCTTGGCAACAGTCAATACATTTAAACCAGAATAAAGTTCTGGGCAAGAATTCTGGAAGGCTTTAATCACCCCTACACCAAGCTCCTTGGAGGTAGGAATGGCATAGGGGTTTCCCAGGAATAAAAAAAAAGTCCAGGGTTTCCTCCAGAGTAATAAGATTGGGATTCACGGATTTATAGGGATGTGACTGACTTGTCAAATTTTACTTTTATTGGGCTGAAGAAGATTTCCTTTCTTAGATAAAAGTTGTTTTATTGATATTGACCTGGATGAATGTGCCCCCCCCCCCTCTGTATACAAGGTGAACATTTATGAGTGATTTCTGGTCATCACAACCAGGGGAGGTGTGTGCGGATGTGTGTGTGCGCAGATGTGTGTGCGCGCGGATGTGTGTGCGCGCGGATGTGTGTGCGCGCGGATGTGTGTGCGCGCGGATGTGTGGGTGGGTGTGCGCGCGGATGTGTGTGAGCGCGGGTGTGTGTGTGCGCGCGGATGTGTGCGTGCGGATGTGTGCGTGCGGATGTGTGTGTGTGTGCGGATGTGTGTGTGCGCGCGGATGTGTGTGCGCGCGCGCGGATGTGTGCGCGCGCGCGGATGTGTGCGCGCGCGCGGGTGTGTGCGCGCGCGCGGGTGTGTGCGCGCGCGCGGGTGTGTGCGCGCGCGCGCGCGGATGTGCGCGCGCGGATGTGCGCGCGCGCGCGGATGTGCGCGCGCGCGCGGATGTGTGTGCGCGGATGAACGAACAAACGAACGCATGCGGGTCTTGCTCTAGGAATAACACAACCAGACATTGTGCTAACAATTACTAACAGAGAAGGAGTTGAGGTGGTCGGCATCTGGATGCATTGTATAGAGTAGATACCATGTAACATGGATATACATGAGTATACAGGAGCACAAAGATCAGACGCCATGCATTATTTTGAAATGTAGGGCGCCATCGAGGAGCATCCAGTCATGCAAGAGGACACATGCGCAAAGCGAGCACCGTGTGAGCCCGACACTCCCGGGGTTGAGGGCACCAGCGCACAGTACAGGTGATACATCCGGAAAGTTACACGGCTACGCTCTGATGATCAGGAAATAGTATTTCTAAAAGAACAAAAGACGCCACTTTACTCCAAGAAGAAAGACTCGTGCCCGGAGACCCCTCTTATACCAGCAGTATGGGGGGGGGGGGAGTTGTAATGTTACAGAGATAAGAAGCAGGTCAGCTACGCGGGAGGCAGACGAGCAGCTAGGAAGGAAGCCGGGGGTGGGCGCGGCAGCAATAAGTAATACTGACCTTTAGGGGGGGTGAAGGCAGCTGTGGTCTCTTCTAAAAATCAAACAAATTGTTTATTAGGTAAAAGAGAAATTCTTAAACACGACCGAACACTCACTACACAACTTCCATCCCCTGTAATGTCAGCGGGCTCAGGTACAGTGGCGATGCCCACAGCAGCCAGTCATAATCAAGAGGCGCCAACCTCTGCCCAGATGCCATGGACATACACCACTGTCTGCGTCTACAAACTTCACATCTCCTACGGGTCATACAGAAGACCTCACATCTACACAAGGTTAGGACTGGTCTCATGATGAGATGGCGAGGACGATCACTAACGACTACAGGAGCATCCAGGAACCATCCCGACACCGGCCATTTATTGCCTCACTTTACTATGGATAGGAAACAATCTCTGCAACCAAAACTGGTGAACAATCAAACGAGAACATCACGGGGGTCATATAAAGGGGAAACGAGTGACTAGGAGCTGAAAACAAGACGTCATGAGGACAGAAGCAATGATGGAGGAGAGATGCAGCCGTCGTCAACCCCCGAGAGGAAGCACAAGAGTCAAATGTCGGGTGAAACAAGAACAGGTCGTCTACGACCGAGCGCCACAAACACGAGAGATCAAAGAGCCAGGACCCCAGGACAGACCATCACATAGACACAAAGGAGCAAGAAGACCAACAAGACATCCCAGAAGACAACGAGGACTCCGGTTAGTTACCAGGAGGACACACAGGGGTCAATTGTGGCGCGGCCAGGAGAATTATGGGTCAGTGGTAAAACGGATGGTCAATGAAGGGACAAGGGATCAACAAGGAGCAGAACAAGACATAGGGACAGCGTGTACTGACCTTGCAGCAAGGGTGAGCTGGTGGACTGGAATTTTTCTACAAATGGTGGGAGATATGGGGTGGGGGGAATAAAAGGGGCGGCATTTATACAACAGAATTATAAAATAAATCAAACAAAAATAAGCAAAATAAAAACGCATTCAGCTTCACATCCCTAATATCCCTCCGCACCGGGACAGCCGCAAACGTGAACCATCGAGGACTCGTAGCAATGATCACGTCAGTGGTCTGGGGAGATCTGCTGCAGACAGTCCTGTGTGTGGGTGAGGGGATGTGTATCGGACTGCAGACACCCCACTCCCGAGCTCAGGGGGGACCAGCACAATGAGGAACCTAGGGGGTCCCTGATTACCCTCTCTGGACATGAGGTCCCATGAGATCTGTGCACTGTAAACACGGGGTGCAGCAATGGCGGCGTGTCCTCTTCATACCCACATGACTGAGGTCATACACCAAGTAATGAGGCGTGGCACATGAACCCCCCGCACCCCACGAGGAGATTATACCGCACCTGTGGTCCTCCCTTCACTACAAGGTTATGACAAGTGGATAATATCTGGATTTATACAATCCCAACCACAAAGAACCCCAATAAATAACAGACGCAGTAATGTCCGACCACAAAGTGTAAACGCACAGATGCGGGAATCCGGCCCCACGCACACGACCGTAAAAAACCTCCGCAATTACAGACCCATTAAATTCTATTGGCCGCAGACACCTTTCCGTATCACTACAGATGGGGGTCCGTGCCGCAGAACTGTGCCGGGAATTACGGAGCAAGTCCTATTTTTCATATTTGACAGGCTGTGTACCTATACTTTGTGATTATGGGCACGGCCATGTTCATGAGGCCCAGTGTATGGAGGATAATGTGTTACCCATGTACGGGTCTGCAGTCATGGGGTGAGGACGGAGCAACGTGGTGTCTACAGCTGGAGAGTGCGGTACAGAGTCTGGCTGTGTATTCAGGGGCCACACACTATAGACGAGGATCAGGGGGCCACAGACACACAGCCCCACATAGCAGGGAGAAGATTGTCCTCAATATAACTGTGTCCTGTTATCAGCCCCCGGGACCGGGCACAGATCCCTCCGTATACCGGTGTATTATATAAGGCAGTGTCGAGCCTCCTGGAAATAAAGGATTCCACATGAAACCTCTATTATCTATTCAGCACCTTCCCCCAAATACAGTTCACTGAGCCCTGACCGGACCTATCCAGCCCCGGCTCCACATCACTGGGCCTGTCAGCGGCGGTGTGTGCGGACAAAGACCTCAAGAGGAAACGCTGCCCAGCTGTCCACGGTCTACGCCAGCACCACTAATACAGATCAGCTAGAAAAGAGCCAAAATGGCTCCGGGATGACTCGACCCTGATCGCAGCGCTGCAAATACTGGACCCCGCCCGGCGCCAGACTCACCAAACAGAATGACGCTGGCGTTGCTGTGCCCCAGCCGGTTCATGGCCACACACGTGTAGTTCCCATAGTCTTGTTCAGAAACATTGAAGAATGTTACACGAGAAAACGTCTCCCTGTTCTCCACCTTCACTCCTTTCTTAGAGTCGCTCAGCCTGCGAAAAACAACAACTTGTCAAGTCCCATGTTACGGAAATTCACAATCTTCTCTGCCCACATTATACATCTCTCCACCCTGCCGCCCCGGTCCTGTGTGCCTCCACCCTGCCGCCCCGGTCCTGCGTGCCTCCACCCTGCCGCCCCGGTCCTGCGTGCCTCCACCCTGCCGTCCCGGTCCTGCGTGACTCCACCCTGCCGGTCCTGCGTGACTCCACCCTGCCGCCCCGGTTCTGCGTGACTCCACCCTGCCGTCCCGGTCCTGCGTGACTCCACCCTGCCGTCCCGGTCCTGCGTGACTCCACCCTGCCGTCCCGGTCCTGCGTGACTCCACCCTGCCGTCCCGGTCCTGCGTGACTCCACCCTGCCGTCCCGGTCCTGCGTGACTCCACCCTGCCGTCCCGGTCCTGCGTGACTCCACCCTGCCGTCCCGGTCCTGCGGGACTCCACCCTGCCGTCCCGGTCCTGCGGGACTCCACCCTGCCGTCCCGGTCCTGCGTGACTCCACCCTGCCGTCCCGATCCTGCGTGACTCCACCCTGCCTTCCCGGTCCTGCGTGACTCCACCCTGCCTTCCTAGTCCTGCGTGACTCCACCCTGCCTTCCTAGTCCTGCGTACCTCCACCCTGCCGTCCTAGTCCTGCGTGACTCCACCCTGCCGTCCTAGTCCTGTGTGACTCCACCCTGCCGTCCTAGTCCTGTGTGACTCCACCCTTTCGTCCTAGTCCTGTGTGACTCCACCCTGCCGTCCTAGTCCTGTGTGACTGTATCCAGTTTTGATACTACAGTAACATCACCACCGTGTACCACAATCATTGGCTGGTCCAGAATTATTACCTCTTGTCCTCCTTGTACCAGAAGAATTCAGCGGCAGGGACAGCCAGCGCGTCACACTGCAGAATGCCTTGATGTCCCAACGGGACCCCAATATTCCGTGCATCCAAAATATAAGGTGGATCTGCAGAAAACAAGAAACTATCAATAGAAACCAAGCAATGTGGGATCAACAGTTCTGGCATCACAGTCCAATCATATCTGCGCAGCACAGCCCCCTCCTCCCCTAATACACATCACCTCCAAATAAGCAGCCAATGGATAAGAACATGAAGATGATAATAATAACAGACAATCAATATACAACAAGAAGCGACGCCGTAACAATACAGAAACATTGCAGCAGCCCCCCGACCAGACATGTGAACACCGCTATAATGTAAGGAGGTGCAACCAATTATTATACAG
This sequence comes from Rhinoderma darwinii, assembly GCF_050947455.1. NCBI lineage: Eukaryota > Metazoa > Chordata > Amphibia > Anura > Rhinodermatidae > Rhinoderma > Rhinoderma darwinii. The sequence continues at coordinate 344,103 of NC_134696.1, forward strand.
AGCAAAGCAAGAACAGCAGTAAAAACAGGTGTAGAAGATCTACATCTTCCTGTATATAGAGATATGGAGCATGCTGGTATAACCTGGGTATCTTCTGTATATAATTATATATGTACAGCTGGTATAAGTTATACATCTTCTTGTATATATAGTGATATGGAGCATGCTGGTATAACCTGGGTATCTTCTGTATATAATTATATATGTACAGCTGGTATAAGTTATACATCTTCCTGTATATAGTGATATGGAGCATGCTGGTATAACCTGGGTATCTTCTGTATATAATTATATATGTACAGCTGGTATAAGTTATACATCCTCTTGTATATAGTGATATGGAGCATGCTGGTATAACCTGGGTATCTTCTGTATATAATTATATATGTACAGCTGGTATAAGTTATACATCTTCTTGTATATAGTGATATGGAGCATGCTGGTATAACCTGGGTATCTCCTGTATATAATTATATATGTACAGCTGGTATAAGTTATACATCATCCTGTATATAGTGATATGGAGCATGCTGGTATAACCTGGGTATCTTCTGTATATAATTATATATGTACAGCTGGTATAAGTTATACATCTTCCTGTATATAGTGATATGGAACATGCTGGTATAACCTGGGTATCTCCTGTATATAATTATATATGTACAGCTGGTATAAGTTATACATCATCCTGTATATAGTGATATGGAGCATGCTGGTATAACCTGGGTATCTCCTGTATATAATCATATATGTACAGCTGGTATAAGTTATACATCTTCCTGTATATAGTGATATGGAGCATGCTGGTATAACCTGGGTATCTTCTGTATATAATTATATATGTACGGCTGGTATAAGTTATAAATCTTCTTGTATACAGTGATATGGAGCATGCTGGTATAACCTGGGAATCTTCTGTATATAATTATATATGTACAGCTGGTATAAGTTATACATCTTCTTGTATATAGTGATATGGAGCATGCTGGTATAACCTGGGTATCTCCTGTATATAATTATATATGTACAGCTGGTATAAGTTATACATCTTCTTGTATATAGTGATATGGAGCATGCTGGTATAACCTGGGTATCTTCTGTATATAATTATATATGTACAGCAGGTATAAGTCATACATCTTCCTGTATATAGTGATATGGAGCATGCCGGTATAACCTGGGTATCTTCTGTATATAATTATATATGTACAGCTGGTATAAGTTATACATCTTCTTGTATATAGTGATATGGAGCATCTGGTATAACCTGGGTATCTCCTGTATATAATTATATATGTACAGCTGGTATAAGTTATACATCTTCTTGTATATAGTGATATGGAGCATGCTGGTATAACCTGGGTATCTCCTGTATATAATTATATATGTACAGCTGGTATAAGTTATACATCTTCTTGTATATAGTGATATGGAGCATGCTGGTATAACCTGGGTATCTTCTGTATATAATTATATATGTACAGCTGGTATAAGTTATACATCTTCTTGTATATAGTGATATGGAGCATGCTGGTATAACCTGGGTATCTCCTGTATATAATTATATATGTACAGCTGGTATAAGTTATACATCTTCTTGTATATAGTGATATGGAGCATGCTGGTATAACCTGGGTATCTCCTGTATATAATTATATATGTACAGCTGGTATAAGTTATACATCTTCTTGTATATAGTGATATGGAGCATGCTGGTATAACCTGGGTATCTCCTGTATATAATTATATATGTACAGCTAGTATAAGTTATACATCATCCTGTATATAGTGATATGGAGCATGCTGGTATAACCTGGGTATCTTCTGTATATAACTATATATGTACAGCTGGTTTGACCTGGGTATCTTCTGTATATCACTCCCCATAAAGTGCAGACACGTGAGAGCGGCGGCTACAGTCGCTGTATATTGATTGGTGATTGGCCGCTCAGTGTGGTTCCAGCAATAACATAGGTTTTACGAGCCAGCGCTTTGTATGGACAGGTTTGGTGGAGGATCTACTCACAGTTGACAGTAACTGTGACCCTCCGGACATCTGGAGAAGACACGTCATTGGCAGCGCTGCACTCGTACACCCCCGACTGCTCCCGGGTGATCCCTGTGATCTCCAGATACTCGTCTTCACTCATAAATCCGCGTGCTGCAAGAAAAGAACATACGTGTTACATGTCACCATCCCTGGTCTCTGCAGGTTACACGCTGGACATGTGGGGGGAGAACGGAGGGTCAATGGAAAATGGTCATCACACTAGACAGGAAGGGGTTAACCGCTCTCCTCTGCGCTGTCTGTCAGCGCTGGACGGGTAATTCTAGGTTAGGAGCGGAGTAGGAGATGTTCTAGTGCTATAAAAAGAAAGATTTCTTAGCATTTCAGTTCTGCCGCTTCCAGCGTCTCGTGTTTAACCCTCTGAGGGGAGAAGCCTGAGCAGGAAATCAACGACCTCAACATTCATGACATCAACTCAGCGACAACTCAACCGCGCAGACGAGAAACAGGCGCACGACGAGAAACAGGCGCACGACGAGAAACAGGCGCACGACGAGAAACAGGCGCACGACGAGAAACAGGCGCCAGACGAGAAACAGCCGCACGACGAGAGACACGCGCCAGACGAGAAACAGGCGCAAGACGAGAAACAGCCGCACGACGAGAAACAGCCGCACGACGAGAGACAGCCGCACGACGAGAAACAGCCGCACGACGAGAAACAGCCGCACGACGAGAAACTGGCGCACGACGAGAAACCGGCGCACGACGAGAAACCGGCGCACGACGAGAAACAGGCGCACGACGAGAAACAGGCGCCAGACCAGAAACAGGCGCACGACGAGAAACAGGCGCACGACGAGAAACAGCCGCACGACGAGAAACAGGCGCCAGACAAAAAACAGGCGCAAGACGAGAAACACGCGCCAGACGAGAAACAGCCGCACGACGAGAGACAGCCGCACGACGAGAAACAGCCGCACGACGAGAAACAGGCGCACGACGAGAAACAGCCGCACGACGAGAAACAGCCGCACGACGAGAAACAGGCGCACGACGAGAAACAGGCGCACGACGAGAAACCGGCGCACGACGAGAAACCGGCGCACGACGAGAAACAGGCGCACGACGAGAAACAGCTGCACGACGAGAAACAGGCGCCAGACGAGAAACAGGCGCAAGACGAGAAACACGCGCCAGACGAGAAACAGCCGCACGACGAGAGACAGGCGCCAGACGAGAAACAGGCGCAAGACGAGAAACAGCCGCACGACGAGAAACAGCCGCACGACGAGAAACAGCCGCACGACGAGAAACAGGCGCACGACGAGAAACAGGCGCACGACGAGAAACCGGCGCACGACGAGAAACCGGCGCACGACGAGAAACCGGCGCACGACGAGAAACAGGCGCACGACGAGAAACAGGCGCAAGACGAGAAACAGCCGCACGACGAGAAACAGCCGCACGACGAGAAACAGCCGCACGACGAGAAACAGGCGCACGACGAGAAACAGGCGCACGACGAGAAACAGGCGCAAGACGAGAAACAGGCGCACGACGAGAAACAGGCGCACGACGAGAAACAGCCGCACGACGAGAAACAGGCGCACGACGAGAAACAGGCGCACGACGAGAAACAGGCGCAAAACGAGAAACAGGCGCACGACGAGAAACAGGCGCAAGACGAGAAACAGCCGCACGACGAGAAACAGCCGCACGACGAGAAACAGGCGCACGACGAGAAACAGGCGCACGACGAGAAACAGGCGCACGACGAGAAACAGGCGCAAGACGAGAAACAGGCGCACGACGAGAAACAGGCGCACGACGAGAAACAGCCGCACGACGAGAAACAGGCGCACGACGAGAAACAGGCGCACGACGAGAAACAGGCGCAAAACGAGAAACAGGCGCACGACGAGAAACAGCCGCACGACGAGAAACAGCCGCACGACGAGAAACAGGCGCACGACGAGAAACAGGCGCAAGACGAGAAACACGCGCCAGACGAGAAACAGCCGCACGACGAGAAACAGGCGCATGACGAGAAACAGGCGCACGACGAGAAACAGCCGCACGACGAGAAACAGGCGCACGACGAGAAACAGCCGCACGACGAGAAACAGGCGCACGACGAGAAACAGGCGCAAAACGAGAAGCAGGCGCAAAACGAGAAGCAGGCGCACGACGAGAAACAGCCGCACGACGAGAAACAGCCGCACGACGAGAAACAGGCGCACGACGAGAAACAGGCGCAAGACGAGAAACACGCGCCAGACGAGAAACAGCCGCACGACGAGAAACAGGCGCATGACGAGAAACAGGCGCACGACGAGAAACAGGCGCAAAACGAGAAACAGGCGCACGACGAGAAACAGCCGCACGACGAGAAACAGGCGCACGACGAGAAACAGGCGCACGACGAGAAACAGGCGCAAAACGAGAAGCAGGCGCAAAACGAGAAGCAGGCGCCAGACGAGAAACAGCCGCACGGCGGGAAACACGCGCCAGACGAGAAACAGGCGCAAGACGAGAAACAGCCGCACGACGAGAAACAGGCGCACGACGAGAAACAGGCGCAACACGAGAAACAGGCGCACGACGAGAAACAGCCGCACGACGAGAAACAGGAGCACGACCGACCGACAAACACAACAGCAGATCCGGTCACAGCAAACAAAAGAGAACCAGGCACAGGAGATATTGTCTGGCCAGAATGTGTCCGATCGTCACCGGGATAAATTGTACGAACGATACCCCCACCAACATGCCCCCAGCAACGTGACAGCAGCATCAACATGCCCCCGTGCCCCCACCAACATACCCCCACCAACATGCCCCCAGCAACGCACCAGCAGCATCAACATGCCCCCAGCAACGTGCCAGCAGCATCAACATGCCCCCTGTGCCACCACCATGTCCCCAGCAACATGCCCCCAGCAACGCGCCAGCAGCAACGTGCCACTACCAACATGCCCCCAGCAACATGCCAGCAGCATCAACATGCCCCCGTGCCACCACCAACATGCCCCCAGCAACATGCCAGCAGCATCAACATGCCCCCGTGCCACCACCAACATGCCCGCAGCAACATGAACCCAGCAATGCGCTAGCAACATCAACGTGCCCCCAGCAATGTGCCAGCAGCAACGTGCCCCCAGCAAAGTGCACCTTGCAACACGCCACCAACACGCCCGCAGCAACATGCCAGGATCAATGTGCCCGCAGCAAAGTGCCATCAACATTCCAAGATCGGTCATCACGTTCATTTGCATAAATTCTAGCTATGGTCGGCCGACAGTTATTATTTATCTATGCACCGGAGCCTGAACTACACACACTCCCATCATCCCCATAATTTCCACAACAACCAAATACTACAACACAATAATACTGAGAATTACACCCAGTATACAGGACAGGAGAAGTGGTAATGTGCAGTGTATATATACAGAATAATACAGATACTGAGAATTACACCCAGTATACAGGACAGGAGAAGTGGTACTGTGCAGTGTCCATATATACAGAATAATACAGATACTGAGAATTACACCCAGTATACAGGACAGGAGAAGTGGTACTGTGCAGTGTCCATATATACAGATAGTGAGAATTACACCCAGTATACAGGACAGGAGAAGTGGTACTGTGCAGTGTATATATATATACAGAATAATACAGATACTGAGAATTACACCCAGTATACAGGACAGGAGAAGTGGTACTGTGCAATGTATATATATACAGAATAATACAGATACTGAGAATTACACCCAGTATACAGGACAGGAGAAGTGGTACTGTGCAATGTATATATATACAGAATAATACAGATACTGAGAATTACACCCAGTATACAGGACAGGAGAAGTAGTACTGTGCAGTGTATATATATATATATATATATATATATACAGAATAATACAGATACTGAGAATTACACCCAGTATACAGGACAGGAGAAGTGATACTGTGCAGTGTCCATATATACAGAATAATACAGATACTGAGAATTACACCCAGTATACAGGACAGGAGAAGTGGTACTGTGCAGTGTATATATATATATATATATATATATATATATATATATATATACAGAATAATACAGATACTGAGAATTACACCCAGTATACAGGACAGGAGAAGTGGTACTGTGAGGTGTGTATATACACAGAATAATACAGCTAATGAGAATTACACCCAGTATACAGGACAGGAGAAGTGGTACTGTACAGTGTATATATATACAGAATAATAGATACTGAGAATTACACCCAGTATACAGGACAGGAGAAGTGGTACTGTGCAGTGTGTATATACACAGAATAATACAGCTAATGAGAATTACACCCAGTATACAGGACAGGAGAAGTGGTACTCTGCAGTGTCCATATATACAGAATATTACAGATACTGAGAATTACACCCAGTATACAGGACAGGAGAAGTGGTACTGTGCAGTGTCTATATATACAGAATAATACAGATACTGAGAATTACACCCAGTATACAGGACAGGAGAAGTGGTACTGTGCATTATATATATATACAGAATAATACAGATACTGAGAATTACACCCAGTATACAGGACAGGAGAAGCGGTACTGTGCAGTGTCCATATATACAGAATAATACAGATACTGAGAATTACACCCAGTATACAGGACAAGAGAAGTGGTACTGTGCAGTGTATATATACAGAATAATACAGATACGGAGAATTACACCCAGTATACAGGACAGGAGAAGTGGTACTGTGCAGTGTATATATACAGAATAATACAGATAGTGAGAATTACACCCAGTATACAGGACAGGAGAAGTGGTACTGTGCAGTGTCCATATATACAGAATACTGATAATTACACCCAGTATACAGGACAGGAGGAGTGGTACTGTGCAGTGTCATATATACAGAATAATACAGATACTGAGAATTACACCCAGTATACAGGACAGGAGAAGTGGTACTGTGCAGTGTATATATATACAGAATAATACAGATACTGAGAATTACACCCAGTATACAGGACAGGAGGAGCGGGTGTGTGCTGTCTGTGTGTTGGAGGAAGCTCTTTCCGGGTGTCGGCTCTTTCCTCTCCAGGGAGAGAGTTTGCTGCTTGGGATGAGAGGAAGTTCTTCCCAGCCAAGTGCTTCTCAGCCTCCTGTTACCCGGTCTAGGCCGGCGGGTAGCGGGAGCGTTCAGCAACCGGCCGAAGTTGTGGGGGTGAGAAGATCTAGTCGGGGTCACAGCGATGTGGCCCCGATCCTGCCCCCGGCTGAAACCAGGACAGAAAGCCAGGAAAGCCGCAAGGTTCCTGGTGTTGCAGCCAGCAGGAGCGCTCCTGGAGATGTGCAGCAGAGCATGCATGATGGTGTGGAGGCAGATTGGGGTGAACTACGTGCCACGGAGTCAACAACCACCTTTAGCTCCCGTGTTGCGGAGTGCCTCCGTGGGTATGAGGACGCCGGGAAGGCCATTCGGAAGCTCCAGGAGGAGCTGAAAGCAGCCCGGGTTCGGTCGCACGCCACTTCTGGAGCAAAGAGGTTGGTAGTAATGGCGACTATCAGGGATCTCAAATCTGAGGTGGATGCCCTGAAAGAAAAGCGCAAGTTTATTTTGGAGAATTGTTATGGTATAAATATATGTATAATGTATCTGGGGCCCCAAGGAGTGAAATGTTATAGAGGAGAACATGTGTTACAATAGAATGGGTATTTTAGAAAGGGTAAGAGAGGAAATAGTTTGCAGCTGCTCTGCTGTCTCTTGAAATTGCGAACAGATGGTGGTCAATCACTTGACCAACCCCCCTACGCATAAAAGGGAATACCTTGTGTTCCACCAATGGGTTTTATGGGAAAGAAGGATGTAAGGATTGAATATACAGATGACTCATATGTTATGGAATGTTCTTTGTTCGTCTGATGCTATAAATACGAGCACTGTGGTTAAATAAAGTCAGAAGGATTTTTACTTTGAGAAACGTCTCAGTGTATCTGTTGCTTCTCCGAGCTCGCCCCCCCCCCACCTGATTTGAACCTGCATGGAGATCAAGGCGTAACGTGACTCAAATTGCGATCACAGAATAGTGGACCTTTCAAGGAGAAACTCCTCAATGATGATCGGTTCCGGGCAATGAAGGGTGTCTGTGACCCTGGAAAGCAGACGGATGATGAGGGTGAGGAGGAGGAGATGTGTCCGGGTGCGTCTGGTCAGTGGAGTACGTGCAGCGAGCTGCCTGCAGAGCAAGTGGCTTTACCCATGGACTCCAGCTCAGCTGGTGAGGGGGACACCTGTGACCAGGACATCAGCAGCAGCAATTCAGGTGGGAGGCTGATGGCGGAAATACGGCAGCTCCAGTCTCCGGTGAGCCTGCAGCATTTTTCTTTTGGCGCGGACTTGGGTCCAGAGGAGAAAGTTAATGCCAAGCGCGCAGCAAAGCGCAAAGCCCGGCGGCGACTAAAATCCAGAAAGGCTGGAAAAATCGTGGAGGAGGTCAGTTTTAAGTTTGTTCCCCACCCAGTGCTACCCAAGCTGGCCGCAGGGTCAGCTCGCTGCACAAGCCCCGTGATCCAGCCTAGCCCGGGCCCTGAAGTGGGTCCGGTGCAGGAAAGCGAAGAGATTAATGATGGCGTAATAATGGAGGCTAATGTCCCTGCTTGTCATAGTAGCGGTGGCGTTTTTGGTGGCGTTTTTAAGGCGTCAATAGCGCCAGATAATGTTGGTGGCCCAGCGTTGGGTGCAGAACAAAGCTCTGGTGCTCAGGTTTCCTCCTCAGTAATGGGGGGCGGCTTGACACCAGAGCTGGCAGCGAATATTGCAGTGTCCCTGGAACCCGTTGGTGCTACTGAGCGGCGGCAGCATGAAGGGGCTGCTGGGACTGACGGCACGGTTGAATGTCCCCCCAAGCTTGCGGTCATTGGGTCCGGTGGCGCAGTCACTAGTATTCCTTTGGTGGCTGCGTCACATGAATCCCCAGCCCGGGAGCCAGCTTTGCCAGGGGTGAGGGCGAGTCTGGGCATTGCTGGCTCTAAGAAGGAAGGATTGTCTCAAGTAAATAAATGTCACGCTAATGAGGTGGAGGGGAAACCTGATGACACCGAGGCGATAACATCCGGCCCAGAAACACTTTTTACTGCTGGTCCAGAGGGTGAGGGTATGAATGGTGCCGGTACAAGTGCTGTTAATAATGGTGAGGGTATGAATGGTGCAGGTACGAGTGCTGTTAATAATGGTGAGGGTATGAATGGTGCTGGTACGAGTGCTGCTAATAATGGTGAGGGTATGAATGGTGCTGGTACGAGTGCTATTGATAATGGTCCCTCTCCTGTGTCTGGGGCCAGGGTGAGTGGTGGGAATGTTACTGCCAGGGGTATGAGGTCTAGTGAGGCCGGTCCATCTGCCCCCCCAGGGGTGACTACTCGCAGTTATGCCAGTGTCACTGCTGGGGCCTCCTCCTCATCTTCAGGCTCTGGGGACGGTATTTTACAGCGGCGCCTCCTGGAGGCCCTTAAAAAGGGTGAGAGAACAATAATGGTAGAGGGCCGAGCGGTTGATCTGTCCTTCTGGATAGACAGGCATGGCCTGACTGCTTTCCGAGAAGAAAGGGAAGGGGAAACTGTGTGGACCCTTCCGACAGCCGGGCCTGGGGGGGCTCGTAGGAATGTTGTTCGTCTTCGCTGGAGAGGCAATGATACGTGCCCACCTAGGGCAAAAATAGTTGAGCTTCTCTTGAAGATGAATTTCAGGGCGATCGACATCTTTGCCCTGATACATCCCTATGGCACCCCAGTATTTGACATCAGCTTTGTTCGGCCGGAGGGCCTGGAGCTCTTTTGGTCAAATTATGAGCTGGTGAAGAATGAGCCCGGCTGGCGAGACTTCGCTGTACAAGCGTTGTCTCGTCAGAGCGAAATCAAGAAGGTGACCGTCCTAACTTGCAATGAGTGTCTTTCTTGTATGGACATTATGACCTGGCTCAGCAGGTACGGGGAGGTAACGGAGGTCCCCAAAAAAAACAGGGATGAATTTGGCATCTGGTCAGGGGCCTGGACCTTTATGGTTAAATTAAAGCGTTCAGGAAGTTCTGTCACCCACATCCCTTCCTCAGCCTTTTTAGGAAGGGACCGAATCCTGGCCTTTTACCAGGGGCAGCCGAAGCTCTGCCACAGGTGTGGTGACCCCACGCACTTCAGTGCCCACTGCAGAGTGCAGAAGTGTGCGTTGTGCGGGGGGATAGGTCATCTTGCCACATCCTGTGGGGATATTCGGTGTCACCTGTGTGGGGATCTAGGTCACCCATTCAGTCGCTGCCCTCGTTCCTTTGCCAACGCCATGGCGGGCCCAGCGGGAGAAAGCCGAGAGGTTGCTCCTGCCGTGGTTGGCACTGGTGGAGGTGAAGGGGCTGAGGGGCCAGGGAAGAAAGGCAAGTCACCCTCCAAGTTAAGGCGATTGGAGAACCGTCGAAGGAGTAGGGAGCTCGGGGAGCCCCAGGCAACTGGGGTAACCCTTGGCCCTGCTCCGGGGGCAAGTGTCATTGCTACTGAGGCCCTGGGGGAACAGGACTTGAATGAAGAGGTCAGGAGGTTGGAGAGGGAGGAGGAAGCCGCTTCTTCATGTTCCTCGCTATATGAAAGTATGGATGAGGACAGTAGACGGTGGCTAGATGAAAAGCGCAAGCAGGGTGCTAAAAAGAAAAAAAAGGGAGATAAGAAATCTTCTCCTCCCCTGGTCCAGGTGCCTAAGGAAAGCCCAACCGACTCACCTCTTGTTGTTCTCTCAAACCGCTTTCAAACCCTCAAGGACATCTCCTCTTCAGATGAGGAGTGTGGGGGCGAGGATGTGGCGAAGGTGACGAGGGGGTCTGTGGGGGGCGTCCAGCTTCTTGCCTCAGGGCATGCGGAACCCTCAGGGAGAAGCGCTGTCTCGGAGCCTGGAGGTGAGGTTGATAGTGGTGCTGGCGGGGAGCTGGAGGAAGGGAGGGATATGGACACATCAGCATCCCTCAAAAGGGCCCTCGGCTCTTCATCAGACAGCGATAAAAACCAGGGGAAGGGCAAGGGGAAGGGGAAAAAGGTCATCTAATTCAATCACCCAGGATGGCGGCACCCACCCCGTTGACGCTGGCATCTATTAATGTCGCCAGCATTAAATCTGACAAGGCTAGATTTGCGGCCTTTGATTTTCTCGGCCGAATTGAGGCCGACATTTTATTTTTGCAAGAGACCAGGCTGACAGACTTGGCAGCCATACATAAAGCGAAAAAGGAGTGGAGGCGTGGACCATCTTATTGGTCTCTTGCGGCCGAGCCGGGTAGCGGGGTGGCGGTTCTTTTCACCGCATCGGTAGAATGCAGACGGGTTATTGAATTAGAAATGGGGAGGTGCCTGATCTTGGATGTCCTCATGAAGGGACAGGAGCTCAGGCTCATTAACATCTATGGTCCCCAAACCAGCTGGGACCGGAAAAGTCTCTTTATGAGGATCAAGCCCTATCTTTTTACGAGTCGGCAGGTGGTCTTTGGAGGGGACTTCAATGCTGCCACGAGGTCCCAAGATAGGGGAGGTTCCAGAGACAGGCTGACTTATGACTGTGTGGCCCTAAATAGGATAGCTAGTGAGGCTCGCCTGGTGGATGTCCACATCCGGCACACCCCAGGCCACGCGGGATTCACCTTTTATCGAGGTAGTTGTAGGTCTAGAATAGATAGGTTTTATTTAAAGGAGGATGCCATCTCTTCGGCAGTGTCCGTCGTTGAGGTGGAGTTCTCCGACCACTGTTTAATTTTATTTTCTCTGAATGTTGCAGAGACCCCCCGGATGGGAAGAGGCTTTTGGAGGCTCAATTCGTCTCTCTTGGAAGAAGCGGAGATAAGACGGTCCTTTGAGGATTTCTTTCAGAGCCAGGTACCATTACTGGATCTTTGTAGCAGTAAGTCGGAGTGGTGGGAGATGTTCAAAAAAAGGGTGGCGAGTTTCTTCCGCCAGCTCTCGAGCCTCAGGAGCCTGGACAGGTACCGCCTGTATCAGGGCCTGAGGAGGAAACTCGAGCATCTTGTCTCGACTGGAGGTGACCGCGAGGACATCTCCAGAGTGAAATCTTTGCTTAAGAGTTGCCAGTATGATAGACACGCATCTTTAGTTTTTGAGAGGGATTTTGGGAAGTACCGCTCGCCCGACCCCTACAAGAACTGCAAGATGTCAGTAAATAGTAAAGTGGTTTCAGGACTGATGGACAGTACAGGATCCCTGAAAAGGTCCAGATCAGGGATCTTGGAGGTCGTCAGATCCTTTTACTCGCACCTCTTGGGAAAGATGGATCTTGATCGGGATGCGATGTCGGCTTTCCTGGCTGAAACTGTCCCCGAACCAGGAGTAGACCCCTCTCTTGGTGCCTTGGCAGAGGCGATCAGGGAAGAGGAAGTGAGACTGGCGATTGAAGGGCTTGCCCTCAAGAAGTCGCCGGGTCCAGATGGCTTAACGTCTGAATTTTACAAGACCTTTAAGGACATTTTAGTTCCCCTGTTGACTGAGGTGTTGAATGAGTGTCTTTCCTCGGGCACTTTGCCGAAGTCAATGAGGAGGTCGGCCCTGATCATCCTGTCAAAGGGTAAAGACCCATCGCACATTGAGAATTGGCGTCCCATAGCGCTACTCAATGTGGACAGAAAGGTTCTGGCAAAGGTGCTGTTTAATCGGCTGGTGAAATTTGCACCCCGGCTCCTTTCGGGGGCTCAGCATTGCTCTGTTCCAGGCCGCAGCACGTTTAGCGCTGTACTCGGTGTCCGAGAGGCAGTGGAGCAGAGTAGGGCGGGCCGTTGGAAGGGGTACTTGCTGTCCTTGGATCAGGCAAAAGCGTTTGATCGGGTTGATCACGAGTATCTCTGGTCGGTCCTTCTGAGGTATGGTCTGCCGGGGGGGTTTGTTGATTGGCTTAAGATCTTGTATGCAGGGGCAGAGAGTTTTCCGCTTGTGAACGGTTGGATTGGCCGCTCTTTTGAGGTTGGGTCTGGGGTTCGCCAGGGTTGCCCGCTGAGCCCGCTTTTATACGTGTTCGCGATTGACCCCTTCCTTAGGAGGGTAGATCGTGGACCGTTGGTGGGAGTCAGCATGGACTTGGCAGCCTCGGAAGCCACTCTGAGAGTGGTGGCGTATGCGGATGACGTCACCGTCTTTGTGTCCTCGAGAGGGGAGGCAGAGTGGGTGATGTCTGAAGTTGACCGCTACTCGGAGGCATCCGGGTCCATGATCAACCAGGATAAGTGTAAGAGTCTCTGGCTGGGAGGGGGAGATCCTACCTTTGATCTCTCGGACACTCTTCCAGGGCCTCAGGAGTTTGTAAAAATTCTCGGCATCGAATTTGGCCAGGGGGATTACCCCAAACAAAATTGGGACAGCAGGCTAAAGATCGCCGCTCAGAAGGTCGACCAGTGGAAGGGTTGGTCTTTGACCCTCAGAGAAAGGGTCAACTTGATCAAAACTTACCTGCTCCCTTTGTTAATCTATTTGGGCAGTGTCTGCATCTTGCCAGAACCTCTCTGGACTCGGGTCTACAGCTTGTTCTTCCAGATGTTATGGGGGAATAAGCTGAACCTAGTCAAGAGGGAGGTGACATACCGTACGAGGAGACTAGGGGGGTTGTGTATGGTCAACCCTGTGGTATTCCTGGTTAATACCTTTGTAAAGATCAACATGTCAAACCTCTGGCAAGAGAGGGCTCCTCCGTGGGTAGTCTCCTGCAGGGGGTGGTTTCGGCCTTTCTTCCAGGAATGGGAGACAGGAGGGCAAGTGAAGGACCTTCGCACGCCGCATGGGCATCTTCCGGCTTACGCTACCGTGGTTCTGAAAACAATTCGCCGGTGGGGTCTGGGGATGTGGGAGATCAGGACTCTGTCAAGGAGGCTCCTTGACAACAGGGTTCTGTTGACCCATTTCCAGAAGCCCCTGGCGCTCAGGGACTGCCCAAGTCGGGATCTGGAGGTTGGTTTGAGGGTTTTAAATTCTAGTAGGATCCCTTTAAAGTTTTGGGACTTGGCTTGGCGTTGCTTCCATGGGAAACTGTATGTGAGGGACAACTTGAAACACAGGAACCCTGAGGAAAGGGGTTGTCCCCGGGAGGAGTGTGGCGGCGTGCTGGAAAGCATGGAGCACTTCCTGCTTCATTGTCCCCTCAATACAGGGGTCTACAGCAGGGTGGGTGCCTCCATTGGTTGGCCTGGTCTGACCGGTCTCTCCTATGCGGAATGGGCCTATGGAACATTCAGACACCTGGGTGGTCGAGATCGGGGCACTTTATTCTTAGTCAGCTTAGCGGTCAGGTACGGCACGTGGAACGCACGGTGTTTTGTATCAACCAGACAAAAAACCCTCCCGGAGGAAGAGGTGGTGAGGAACATTCTCGGTGACCTGGGGAAGGTTCGTTCTTTGGAGTTCGAGAGACTGGGCACGAGTAGGGCCTCCATGCTTTGGAGGGGTTTTTCCTTCAGCGTGCCCTAGTCTAGTCGTCTCTATTCCTGGTGGGGGGCTAATGCTGTCACTGTAGCTTTTTGTTTTCTTTATAGTTGATGACGGATATAGGGCTTGCAGGTACCGAACCAGGGCCTTGTGGGTAGGATTTGTTAAGGATGTGTTATGTCAGGTAATGTATGCCATTGTACAGGCCGAGTCTTTACTTACTATATCTTGTAGAGTGTAGTATTTTTGTATAGATGTGAGGGGGTTAGGTGTTAGGTGGGGAGGGGGGAAAGGGGGGGAGGGGTGGTACAAATAATAAGAAAAAGCCGGGCCCGATCAAAGAGACATTGAAGGATGGACGATGGTGTCGGTCGGAGCTTAAAGGTACGGACTTTGGACTAGACATTGGTCTTGAATTGGGTATAATGTATATATTATATATATATGTATGTTCAGTATTGCTTTGTATATATTGTATATATTGGTTACTAATTGGTATTCATATTGCGGATTTGTGGTTAAGAAAAAGGGTGGAGGGAAAAAAAAAAAAAAAAAAATTTAAAAATGTAAAAAAAAATAAAAAAAATTCAAAATTATAAAAAAAAAAAAAAAAAAAAAAATTACAAAAAAAAAAAAAAAAAAGGGGGGGTTATTTGCTGATTAGGCACATCTTCTGTTTTCTCATGTAGGAATTTCTCATTTTCCTTGGTTAATATAATTTGATGGGCACATGGACCGGTTAGGGTCAGTTTTTGGTTTTATTGTGGTTTAACAATTTTATTTATTTTTTAGACTGTTACTGATTTTGTTCCTTTTGAGGCGTCTGGATTGATTTGTGACTATGAGTTTTGTGTATTTGTATTTATACTGATGTGAGTGACGTGTGGATGATGAGTGATGTGTGGATGATGTGAGTTATAATACAGAAGACTGAGTGCTGGTAGGAATGTGATCTGGACCAGAGAGGAGGCGGCCGAGATTGATAATGTGTTTATAACTTGTTCATTTGGTGTTGGTTTTTGACCCGTGTATTGTATGTGCGGATTTATTGCATGTGTATGTTTGTTAACATTTATTAAAAAAGATGAGAAGTGGTACTGTGCAGTGTATATATACAGAATAATACAGATAGTGAGAATTACACCCAGTATACAGGACAGGAGAAGTGGTACTGTGCAGTGTCCATATATACAGAATACTGATAATTACACCCAGTATACAGGACAGGAGGAGTGGTACTGTGCAGTGTCATATATACAGAATAATACAGATACTGAGAATTACACCCAGTATACAGGACAGGAGAAGTGGTACTGTGCAGTGTATATATATACAGAATAATACAGATACTGAGAATTACACCCAGTATACAGGACAGGAGGAGCGGGTGTGTGCTGTCTGTGTGTTGGAGGAAGCTCTTTCCGGGTGTCGGCTCTTTCCTCTCCAGGGAGAGAGTTTGCTGCTTGGGATGAGAGGAAGTTCTTCCCAGCCAAGTGCTTCTCAGCCTCCTGTTACCCGGTCTAGGCCGGCGGGTAGCGGGAGCGTTCAGCAACCGGCCGAAGTTGTGGGGGTGAGAAGATCTAGTCGGGGTCACAGCGATGTGGCCCCGATCCTGCCCCCGGCTGAAACCAGGACAGAAAGCCAGGAAAGCCGCAAGGTTCCTGGTGTTGCAGCCAGCAGGAGCGCTCCTGGAGATGTGCAGCAGAGCATGCATGATGGTGTGGAGGCAGATTGGGGTGAACTACGTGCCACGGAGTCAACAACCACCTTTAGCTCCCGTGTTGCGGAGTGCCTCCGTGGGTATGAGGACGCCGGGAAGGCCATTCGGAAGCTCCAGGAGGAGCTGAAAGCAGCCCGGGTTCGGTCGCACGCCACTTCTGGAGCAAAGAGGTTGGTAGTAATGGCGACTATCAGGGATCTCAAATCTGAGGTGGATGCCCTGAAAGAAAAGCGCAAGTTTATTTTGGAGAATTGTTATGGTATAAATATATGTATAATGTATCTGGGGCCCCAAGGAGTGAAATGTTATAGAGGAGAACATGTGTTACAATAGAATGGGTATTTTAGAAAGGGTAAGAGAGGAAATAGTTTGCAGCTGCTCTGCTGTCTCTTGAAATTGCGAACAGATGGTGGTCAATCACTTGACCAACCCCCCTAAGCATAAAAGGGAATACCTTGTGTTCCACCAATGGGTTTTATGGGAAAGAAGGATGTAAGGATTGAATATACAGATGACTCATATGTTATGGAATGTTCTTTGTTCGTCTGATGCTATAAATACGAGCACTGTGGTTAAATAAAGTCAGAAGGATTTTTACTTTGAGAAACGTCTCAGTGTATCTGTTGCTTCTCCGAGCTCGCCCCCCCCCCCCCACCTGATTTGAACCTGCATGGAGATCAAGGCGTAACGTGACTCAAATTGCGATCACAGAATAGTGGACCTTTCAAGGAGAAACTCCTCAATGATGATCGGTTCCGGGCAATGAAGGGTGTCTGTGACCCTGGAAAGCAGACGGATGATGAGGGTGAGGAGGAGGAGATGTGTCCGGGTGCGTCTGGTCAGTGGAGTACGTGCAGCGAGCTGCCTGCAGAGCAAGTGGCTTTACCCATGGACTCCAGCTCAGCTGGTGAGGGGGACACCTGTGACCAGGACATCAGCAGCAGCAATTCAGGTGGGAGGCTGATGGCGGAAATACGGCAGCTCCAGTCTCCGGTGAGCCTGCAGCATTTTTCTTTTGGCGCGGACTTGGGTCCAGAGGAGAAAGTTAATGCCAAGCGCGCAGCAAAGCGCAAAGCCCGGCGGCGACTAAAATCCAGAAAGGCTGGAAAAATCGTGGAGGAGGTCAGTTTTAAGTTTGTTCCCCACCCAGTGCTACCCAAGCTGGCCGCAGGGTCAGCTCGCTGCACAAGCCCCGTGATCCAGCCTAGCCCGGGCCCTGAAGTGGGTCCGGTGCAGGAAAGCGAAGAGATTAATGATGGCGTAATAATGGAGGCTAATGTCCCTGCTTGTCATAGTAGCGGTGGCGTTTTTGGTGGCGTTTTTAAGGCGTCAATAGCGCCAGATAATGTTGGTGGCCCAGCGTTGGGTGCAGAACAAAGCTCTGGTGCTCAGGTTTCCTCCTCAGTAATGGGGGGCGGCTTGACACCAGAGCTGGCAGCGAATATTGCAGTGTCCCTGGAACCCGTTGGTGCTACTGAGCGGCGGCAGCATGAAGGGGCTGCTGGGACTGACGGCACGGTTGAATGTCCCCCCAAGCTTGCGGTCATTGGGTCCGGTGGCGCAGTCACTAGTATTCCTTTGGTGGCTGCGTCACATGAATCCCCAGCCCGGGAGCCAGCTTTGCCAGGGGTGAGGGCGAGTCTGGGCATTGCTGGCTCTAAGAAGGAAGGATTGTCTCAAGTAAATAAATGTCACGCTAATGAGGTGGAGGGGAAACCTGATGACACCGAGGCGATAACATCCGGCCCAGAAACACTTTTTACTGCTGGTCCAGAGGGTGAGGGTATGAATGGTGCCGGTACAAGTGCTGTTAATAATGGTGAGGGTATGAATGGTGCAGGTACGAGTGCTGTTAATAATGGTGAGGGTATGAATGGTGCTGGTACGAGTGCTGCTAATAATGGTGAGGGTATGAATGGTGCTGGTACGAGTGCTATTGATAATGGTCCCTCTCCTGTGTCTGGGGCCAGGGTGAGTGGTGGGAATGTTACTGCCAGGGGTATGAGGTCTAGTGAGGCCGGTCCATCTGCCCCCCCAGGGGTGACTACTCGCAGTTATGCCAGTGTCACTGCTGGGGCCTCCTCCTCATCTTCAGGCTCTGGGGACGGTATTTTACAGCGGCGCCTCCTGGAGGCCCTTAAAAAGGGTGAGAGAACAATAATGGTAGAGGGCCGAGCGGTTGATCTGTCCTTCTGGATAGACAGGCATGGCCTGACTGCTTTCCGAGAAGAAAGGGAAGGGGAAACTGTGTGGACCCTTCCGACAGCCGGGCCTGGGGGGGCTCGTAGGAATGTTGTTCGTCTTCGCTGGAGAGGCAATGATACGTGCCCACCTAGGGCAAAAATAGTTGAGCTTCTCTTGAAGATGAATTTCAGGGCGATCGACATCTTTGCCCTGATACATCCCTATGGCACCCCAGTATTTGACATCAGCTTTGTTCGGCCGGAGGGCCTGGAGCTCTTTTGGTCAAATTATGAGCTGGTGAAGAATGAGCCCGGCTGGCGAGACTTCGCTGTACAAGCGTTGTCTCGTCAGAGCGAAATCAAGAAGGTGACCGTCCTAACTTGCAATGAGTGTCTTTCTTGTATGGACATTATGACCTGGCTCAGCAGGTACGGGGAGGTAACGGAGGTCCCCAAAAAAAACAGGGATGAATTTGGCATCTGGTCAGGGGCCTGGACCTTTATAGTTAAATTAAAGCGTTCAGGAAGTACTGTCACCCACATCCCTTCCTCAGCCTTTTTAGGAAGGGACCGAATCCTGGCCTTTTACCAGGGGCAGCCGAAGCTCTGCCACAGGTGTGGTGACCCCACGCACTTCAGTGCCCACTGCAGAGTGCAGAAGTGTGCGTTGTGGGGGGGGATAGGTCATCTTGCCGCATCCTGTGGGGATATTCGGTGTCACCTGTGTGGGGATCTAGGTCACCCATTCAGTCGCTGCCCTCGTTCCTTTGCCAACGCCATGGCGGGCCCAGCGGGAGAAAGCCGAGAGGTTGCTCCTGCCGTGGTTGGCACTGGTGGAGGTGAAGGGGCTGAGGGGCCAGGGAAGAAAGGCAAGTCACCCTCCAAGTTAAGGCGATTGGAGAACCGTCGAAGGAGTAGGGAGCTCGGGGAGCCCCAGGCAACTGGGGTAACCCTTGGCCCTGCTCCGGGGGCGAGTGTCATTGCTACTGAGGCCCTGGGGGAACAGGACTTGAATGAAGAGGTCAGGAGGTTCGAGAGGGAGGAGGAAGCCGCTTCTTCATGTTCCTCGCTATATGAAAGTATGGATGAGGACAGTAGACGGTGGCTAGATGAAAAGCGCAAGCAGGGTGCTAAAAAGAAAAAAAAGGGAGATAAGAAATCTTCTCCTCCCCTGGTCCAGGTGCCTAAGGAAAGCCCAACCGACTCACCTCTTGTTGTTCTCTCAAACCGCTTTCAAACCCTCAGGGACATCTCTTCAGATGAGGAGTGTGGGGGCGAGGATGTGGCGAAGGTGACGAGGGGGTCTGTGGGGGGCGTCCAGCTTCTTGCCTCAGGGCATGCGGAACCCTCAGGGAGAAGCGCTGTCCCGGAGCCTGGAGGTGAGGTTGATAGTGGTGCTGGTGAGGAGGTGGAGGAGGGGAAGGATATGGACACATCAGCATCCCTCAAAAGGGCCCTCGGCTCTTCATCAGACAGTGATAAAAACCAGGGGAAGGGCAAGGGGAAGGGGAAAAAGGTCATCTAATTCAATCACCCAGGATGGCGGCACCCACCCCGTTGACGCTGGCATCTATTAATGTCGCCAGCATTAAATCTGACAAGGCTAGATTTGCGGCCTTTGATTTTCTCGGCCGAATTGAGGCCGACATTTTATTTTTGCAAGAGACCAGGTTGACAGACTTGGCAGCCATACATAAAGCGAAAAAGGAGTGGAGGCGTGGACCATCTTATTGGTCTCTTGCGGCCGAGCCGGGTAGCGGGGTGGCGGTTCTTTTCACCGCATCGGTAGAATGCAGACGGGTTATTGAATTAGAAATGGGGAGGTGCCTGATCTTGGATGTCCTCATGAAGGGACAGGAGCTCAGGCTCATTAACATCTATGGTCCCCAAACCAGCTGGAACCGGAAAAGTCTCTTTATGAGGATCAAGCCCTATCTTTTTACGAGTCGGCAGGTGGTCTTTGGAGGGGACTTCAATGCTGCCACGAGGTCCCAAGATAGGGGAGGTTCCAGAGACAGGCTGACTTATGACTGTGTGGCCCTAAATAGGATAGCTAGTGAGGCTCGCCTGGTGGATGTCCACATCCGGCACACCCCAGGCCACGCGGGATTCACCTTTTATCGAGGTAGTTGTAGGTCTAGAATAGATAGGTTTTATTTAAAGGAGGATGCCATCTCTTCGGCAGTGTCCGTCGTTGAGGTGGAGTTCTCCGACCACTGTTTAATTTTATTTTCTCTGAATGTTGCTGAGACCCCCCGGATGGGAAGAGGCTTTTGGAGGCTCAATTCGTCTCTCTTGGAAGAAGCGGAGATAAGACGGTCCTTTGAGGATTTCTTTCAGAGCCAGGTACCATTACTGGATCTTTGTAGCAGTAAGTCGGAGTGGTGGTAGATGTTCAAAAAAAGGGTGGCGAGTTTCTTCCGCCAGCTCTCGAGCCTCAGGAGCCTGGACAGGTACCGCCTGTATCAGGGCCTGAGGAGGAAACTCGAGCATCTTGTCTCGACTGGAGGTGACCGCGAGGACATCTCCAGAGTGAAATCTTTGCTTAAGAGTTGCCAGTATGATAGACACGCATCTTTAGTTTTTGAGAGGGATTTTGGGAAGTACCGCTCGCCCGACCCCTACAAGAACTGCAAGATGTCAGTAAATAGTAAAATGGTTTCAGGACTGATGGACAGTACAGGATCCCTGAAAAGGTCCAGATCAGGGATCTTGGAGGTCGTCAGATACTTTTACTCGCACCTCTTGGGAAAGATGGATCTTGATCGAGATGCGATGTCGGCTTTCCTGGCTGAAACTGTCCCCGAACCAGGAGTAGACCCCTCTCTTGGTGTCTTGGCAGAGGCGATCAGGGAAGAGGAAGTGAGACTGGCGATTGAAGGGCTTGCCCTCAAGAAGTCGCCGGGTCCAGATGGCTTAACGTCTGAATTTTACAAGACCTTTAAGGACATTTTAGTTCCCCTGTTGACTGAGGTGTTAAATGAGTGTCTTTCCTCGGGCACTTTGCCGGAGTCAATGAGGAGGTCGGCCCTGATCATCCTGTCAAAGGGTAAAGACCCATCGCACATTGAGAATTGGCGTCCCATAGCGCTACTCAATGTGGACAGAAAGGTTCTGGCAAAGGTGCTGTTTAATCGGCTGGTGAAATTTGCACCCCGGCTCCTTTTGGGGGCTCAGCATTGCTCTGTTCCAGGCCGCAGCACGTTTAGCGCTGTACTCGGTGTCCGAGAGGCAGTGGAGCAGAGTAGGGCGGGCTGTTGGAAGGGGTACTTGCTGTCCTTGGATCAGGCAAAAGCGTTTGATCGGGTTGATCACGAGTATCTCTGGTCGGTCCTTCTGAGGTATGGTCTGCCGGGGGGGTTTGTTGATTGGCTTAAGATCTTGTATGCAGGGGCAGAGAGTTTTCCGCTTGTGAACGGTTGGATTGGCCGCTCTTTTGAGGTTTGGTCTGGGGTTCGCCAGGGTTGCCCGCTGAGCCCGCTTTTATACGTGTTCGCGATTGACCCCTTCCTTAGGAGGGTAGATCGTGGACCGTTGGTGGGAGTCAGCATGGACTTGGCAGCCTCGGAAGCCACTCTGAGAGTGGTGGCGTATGCGGATGACGTCACCGTCTTTGTGTCCTCGAGAGGGGAGGCAGAGTGGGTGATGTCTGAAGTTGACCGCTACTCGGAGGCATCCGGGTCCATGATCAACCAGGATAAGTGTAAGAGTCTCTGGCTGGGAGGGGGAGATCCTACCTTTGATCTCTCGGACACTCTTCCAGGGCCTCAGGAGTTTGTAAAAATTCTCGGCATCGAATTTGGCCAGGGGGATTACCCCAAACAAAATTGGGACAGCAGGCTAAAGATCGCCGCTCAGAAGGTCGACCAGTGGAAGGGTTGGTCTTTGACCCTCAGAGAAAGGGTCAACTTGATCAAAACTTACCTGCTCCCTTTGTTAATCTATTTGGGCAGTGTCTGCATCTTGCCAGAACCTCTCTGGACTCGGGTCTACAGCTTGTTCTTCCAGATGTTATGGGGGAATAAGCTGAACCTAGTCAAGAGGGAGGTGACATACCGTACGAGGAGACTAGGGGGGTTGTGTATGGTCAACCCTGTGGTATTCCTGGTTAATACCTTTGTAAAGATCAACATGTCAAACCTCTGGCAAGAGAGGGCTCCTCCGTGGGTAGTCTCCTGCAGGGGGTGGTTTCGGCCTTTCTTCCAGGAATGGGAGACAGGAGGGCAAGTGAAGGACCTTCGCACGCCGCATGGGCATCTTCCGGCTTACGCTACCGTGGTTCTGAAAACAATTCGCCGGTGGGGTCTGGGGATGTGGGAGATCAGGACTCTGTCAAGGAGGCTCCTTGACAACAGGGTTCTGTTGACCCATTTCCAGAAGCCCCTGGCGCTCAGGGACTGCCCAAGTCGGGATCTGGAGGTTGGTTTGAGGGTTTTAAATTCTAGTAGGATCCCTTTAAAGTTTTGGGACTTGGCTTGGCGTTGCTTCCATGGGAAACTGTATGTGAGGGACAACTTGAAACACAGGAACCCTGAGGAAAGGGGTTGTCCCCGGGAGGAGTGTGGCGACGTGCTGGAAAGCATGGAGCATTTCCTGCTTCATTGTCCCTTCAATACAGGGGTCTACAGCAGGGTGGGTGCCTCCATTGGTTGGCCTGGTCTGAGCGGTCTCTCCTATGCGGAATGGGCCTATGGAACATTCAGACACCTGGGTGGTCGAGATCGGGGCACTTTATTTTTAGTCAGCTTAGCGGTCAGGTACGGCACGTGGAACGCACGGTGTTTTGTATCAACCAGACAAAAAACCCTCCCGGAGGAAGAGGTGGTGAGGAACATTCTCGGTGACCTGGGGAAGGTTCGTTCTTTGGAGTTCGAGAGACTGGGCACGAGTAGGGCCTCCATGCTTTGGAGGGGTTTCTCCTTCAGCGTGCCCTAGTCTAGTCGTCTCTATTCCTGGTGGGGGGCTAATGCTGCCACTGTAGCTTTTTGTTTTCTTTATAGTTGATGATGGATATAGGGCTTGCAGGTACCGAACCAGGGCCTTGTGGGTAGGATTTGTTAAGGATGTGTTATGTGTTATGTCAGGTAATGTATGCCATTGTACAGGCTGAGTCTTTACTTACTATATCTTGTAGAGTGTAGTATTTTTGTATAGATGTGAGGGGGTTGTGTTCGGTGGGGAGGGGGGAAAGGGGGGGTACAAATAATAAGAAAAAGCCGGGCCTGATCAAAGAGACATAGAAGGATGGACGATGGTGTCGGTCGGAGCTTAAAGGTACGGACTTTGGACTGGACATTGGTCTTGAATTGGGTATAATGTATATATTATATATATATATGTATGTTCAGTATTGCTTTGTATATATTGTATATATTGGTTACTAATTGGTATTCATATTGTGGATTTGTGGTTAAGAAAAAGGGTGGAGGGAAAAAAAAAAAAAAAAAAAAAAAAAAAAGGGGGGGTTATTTGCCAATTAGGCACATGTTGTGTTTTCTCATGTAGGAATTTCTCATTTTCTTTGGTTAATATAATTTGATGGGCACATGGACCGGTTAGGGTCAGTTTTTGGTTTTATTGTGGTTTAACAATTTTATTTATTTTATTTTTTTAGACTGTTACTGATTCTGTTCCTTTTGAGGCGTCTGGATTGATGTTGTGACTATGAGTTTTGTGTATTTGTATTTATACTGATGTGAGTGACGTGTGGATGATGAGTGATGTGTGGATGATGTGAGTTATAATACTACAGAAGACTGAGTGCTGGTAGGAATGTGATCTGGACCAGAGAGGAGGCGGCCGAGATTCATAATGTTTATAACTTGTTCATTTTGTGTTGGTTTTTGACCCGTGTATTGTATGTGCGGATTTATGGCATGTGTATGTTTGTTAACATTTATTAAAAAGATGAGAAGTGGTACTGTGCAGTGTATATCTACAGAATAATACAGATACTGAGAATTACACCCAGTATACAGGACAGGAGAAGTGGTGCTGTGCAGTGTATATCTACAGAATAATACAGATACTGAGAATTACACCCAGTATACAGGACAGGAGAAGTGGTACTGTGCAGTGTCCATATATACAGAATAATACAGATACTGAGAATTACACCCAGTATACAGGACAGGAGAAGTGGTACTGTGCAGTGTATATATATATACAGAATAATACAGATACTGAGAATTACACCCAGTATACAGGACACGAGAAGTGGTGCTGTGCAGTGTCCATATATACAGAATAATACAGATACTGAGAATTACACCCAGTATACAGGACAGGAGAAGTGGTACTGTGCAGTGTATATATATACAGAATAATACAGATACTGAGAATTACACCCAGTATACAGGACAGGAGAAGTGGTGCTGTGCAGTGTGTATATATACAGAATAATACAGATACTGAGAATTACACCCAGTATACAGGACAGGAGAAGTGGTGCTGTGCAGTGTGTATATATACAGAATAATACAGATACTGAGAATTACACCCAGTATACAGGACAGGAGAAGTGGTGCTGTGCAGTGTCCATATATACAGAATAATACAGATACTGAGAATTACACCCAGTATACAGGCCAGGAGAAGTGGTACTGTGCAGTGTATATATATACAGAATAATACAGATACTGAGAATTACACCCAGTATACAGGACAGGAGAAGTGGTACTATGCAGTGTATATATACACAGAATAATACAGATACTGAGAATTACACCCAGTATACAGGACAGGAGAAGTGGTGCTGTGCAGTGTCTATATATATATATATATATATATACAAAATAATACAGATACTGAGAATTACACCCAGTATACAGGACAGGAAAAGTGGTACTGTGCAATGTATATATATACAGAATAATACAGATACTGAGAATTACACCCAGTATACAGGACAGGAGAAGTGGTACTGTGCAGTGTATACATATATACAGAATAATACAGATACTGAGAATTACACCCAGTATACAGGACAGGAGAAGTGGTGCTGTGCAGTGTCTATATATATATATATATATACAGAATAATACAGATACTGAGAATTACACCCAGTATACAGGGCAGGAGGAGTGGTACTGTGCAGTGTATATATATACAGAATAATACAGATACTGAGAATTACACCCAGTATACAGGACAGGAGAAGTGGTACTGTGCAGTGTGTGTATATATATACAGAATAATAGATACTGAGAATTACACCCAGTTTACAGGACAGGAGAAGTGGTACTGTGCATTATATATATATATACAGAATAATACAGATACTGAGAATTACACCCAGTATACAGGACAGGAGAAGTGGTACTGTGCAGTGTCCATATATACAGAATAATACAGATACTGAGAATTACACCCAGTATACAGGACAGGAGAAGTAGTACTGTGCAGTGTATATATACAGAATAATACAGATACTGAGAATTACACCCAGCATACAGGACAGGAGAAGTGGTACTGTGCAGTGTATATACAGAATAATACAGATACTGAGAATTACACCCAGTATACAGGACAGGAGAAGTGGTACTGTGCAGTGTCCATATATACAGAATAATACAGATACTGAGAATTACACCCAGTATACAGGACAGGAGAAGTGGTACTGTTCAGTGTCCATATATACAGAATAATACAGATACTGAGAATTACACCCAGTATACAGGACAGGAGAAGTGGTACTGTGCATTATATATATATATACAGAATAATACAGATACTGAGAATTACACCCAGTATACAGGACAGGAGAAGTGGTACTGTGCAGTGTCCATATATACAGAATAATACAGATACTGAGAATTACACCCAGTATACAGGACAGGAGAAGTAGTACTGTGCAGTGTATATATACAGAATAATACAGATACTGAGAATTACACCCAGCATACAGGACAGGAGAAGTGGTACTGTGCAGTGTATATACAGAATAATACAGATACTGAGAATTACACCCAGTATACAGGACAGGAGAAGTGGTACTGTGCAGTGTCCATATATACAGAATAATACAGATACTGAGAATTACACCCAGTATACAGGACAGGAGAAGTGGTGCTGTGCAGTGTATATATATATACAGGATAATACAGATACTGAGAATTACACCCAGTATACAGGACAGGAGAAGTGGTGCTGTGCAGTGTATATATATACAGAATAATACAGATACTGAGAATTACACCCAGTATACAGGACAGGAGAAGTGGTACTGTGCAGTGTCCATATATACAGAATAATACAGATACCGAGAATTACACCCAGTATACAGGACAGGAGAAGTGGTACTGTGCAGTGTCCATATATACAGAATAATACAGATACTGAGAATTACACCCAGTATACAGGACAGGAGAAGTGGTGCTGTGCAGTGTCTATATATACAGAATAATACAGATACTGAGAATTACACCCAGTATACAGGACAGGAGAAGTGGTACTGTGCAGTGTCCATATATACAGAATAATACAGATACTGAGAATTACACCCAGTATACAGGACAGGAGAAGTGGTACTGTGCAGTGTATATATATACAGAATAATACAGATACTGAGAATTACACCCAGTATACAGGACAGGAGAAGTGGTACTGTGCAGTGTCCATATATACAGAATAATACAGATACTGAGAATTACACCCAGTATACAGCACAGGAGAAGTGGTACTGTGCAGTGTCCATATATACAGAATAATACAGATACTGAGAATTACACCCAGTATACAGGACAGGAGAAGTTGTACTGTGAAGTGTCCATATAAATCTTCTATACAGTTTTCGCTGCGGACTTTGACCACTTCGCACACCGGTTTTTATATTCGCAGCACGTTATATTTATCTGCCGATTTGTTGTAGATGTTGCTTCAGATTTTTCCTTCTCTATTGTGAAAGCATGAAAATCTACTGCAGGTTTTTAAAGGATTGCCACCGTTTTGTGTATACAGCTCCTGTGTACTGTACATGTGTGTGAACCCAGCTTGACACTTCACTTTGGTGCCATTTGTGGTCAGTTAAGTAACGTAATGTACAAACCCTTTCGTGGACCTGGCGCAGTATGACTGACCCCCGAGAACAGGCCGCATTAGTCAGTCAGTATGATGCGTCAGGCAATGCACTGCCGGGGCCGTGGTGCTGTAATGACGGGCTGCACTTATATCAGAGGTTGTAGTAGTTACAGGACGCTGCCATTACCGGAGGGTGAAACGCCTCTCCCTGACAAGTGCGGGATTAATAACCGTGCCCAGAGACGAGTGATCTATGGTGAAGGATTCGTATTCACAGCTTTATCAGCGCGGCGCCCGACATGAATATGGAAACACCTCGTTATCCTGTGAGGGGATGCGCAACCTTCTTACACGGATCTGGGCCATCACTGATCACAACAAGATGACTGTAATCTTCCCGTAAGCAACTCACCCAAATGACAGATGGTTTCCTCCTGCGGCGGCTGCGGTGATGATAGTGGCGTGTTCTGATTACCTGAGCGCGGATCTCTGACCTGTTATTCCGATCACTGGATGTGGAAAGCGTCGTATTTACTGAAATCCAGCCTGACTACTCGGAGGGGTCACCGCCATGTCCTGCAATGCTGACAGTCCCCATGTCTATTCCCACCGTGCCTGCCGCCCCGTAAACGATCACCACCACTTCCTCCAATCACGCGGCTCCTTTAAGACTACGTGCATATTTATAAACTGTTACACCCCCTGCACACGCTGCAGATTTTGCAGCGGATTTTGTGCTTGCTGCAGAAACCTCCTCCTTCAGGTGACTGGAACGGATTTTAACGCAAAGATGATAAAAATTAAGCAACTTGATAGTCTCCTCCCGTTTTACGTCCACAGCTCCTATGATGACCTGAGCTGTATCTCCATGGTTACAGACAACAAACCCCTTGTAGGCGGGTCCTGCAGTCTTGCGTTCCTCCTTTCTGCACATTCATAAAATTGCTTCATTAGTATTTTTTTATTTTAAATGCATCTGCACAATGAAAAGCTCCACCATGTACATAACCTCTAGTCCCTTACTACACACTACACTACCCCTGACATACAGCCAATTATACTCCAGAGCTGCGCTCACAATTCTGCTAGTTGTTGTTGGAAACAGTCAGCAAGATCGTGGACAGACACCCCCTAAGTTTCCCCTACATCAATTGTACAATTCGTGGTGCAACAATGACACTCCCAGAATGCAAATCACCAGCGCCAACGCTGTGCAGACACTTAACCAGCCGGGAAGTTACGATGGTATTTAGACGAATTAGGATTTATAGCGAGTCCTCATCTATATACTCTACAGGCAGCCATTATGAAGTGATGACATCACTGCGTGGCCTCCCCCGGGAAGAATACATTTAACTCTTGTAATGGCAACTCCGCGACGTACAGGAGACGGGTTCAACATACTCAAGAAATAACTCCACTGAATAAATCTGAGTAACTTTACTTATTCTGATTACATCAAGACTTATTAGTCACATCCAGAGTTGCAGTCACAATTCTATTACATCATGTCTTATACTCCAGTCACATCTAGAGCTGCAGTCACGGTTCTATTACATCATGTGTTATACTCCAGTCACATCTAGAGCTGCAGTCAGAGTTCTATTACATCATGTCTTATACTCCAGTCACAATTCTGCTGGTTTCGGATTAGTAGTACAATGTGGTAATGTTAATTACAGTTACCCAAAGTCCATCTGGTCAGGACCACCAAAGGAGTGTATATGTGCCCCCCTTTGGACTGGTAGGTAGCCCGGGGACAATGGAGGAGAGCTGGGCATGGACTGATAGCCTGGAGACAATAGTGGAGAGCTGCGTGCTGGGCATGGACTGGCAGGTAGAACAGGGACAATGGGTTGGGCATATACTGGTAGGTAGCCCGGGGACAATGGAGGAGAGCTGGGCATGAACTGGTAGGTAACCCGGGGACAATGGAGGAGAGCTGGGCATGAACTGGTAGGTAACCCGGGGACAATGGAGGAGAGCTGGGCATGGACTGGTAAGTAACCCGGGGACAATAGAGGAGAGCTGGGCATGGACTGGTAAGTATCCCGGGGACAATGGAGCAGAGCTGGGCATGGACTGGTAGGTAACCCAGGGACAATAGAGGAGAGCTGGGCATGGACTGGTAGGTAGCACAGGGACAAAGGAGGAGAGCTGGGCATGGACTGGTAGGTAACCCAGGGACAATGGAGGAGAGCTGGGCATGGACTGGTAGGTAACCCAGGGACAATGGAGGAGAGCTGGGCATGGGCTGGTAGGTAACCCGGGGACAATGGAGGAGAGCTGGGCATGGACTGGTAGGTAGCTTGGGGACAATGGAGGAGAGTTGGGCATAGACTGGTAGGTAGCTTGGGGACAATGGAGGAGAGCTGGGCATGGGCTGGTAGGTAGCCCGGGGACAATGGAGGAGAGCTGGGCATGTACTGGTAGGTAACCTGGGGACAATGGAGGAGAGCTGGGCATGTACTGGTAGGTAACCCGGGGACAATGGGGGAGAGCTGGGCATGGACTGGTAGGTAACCCGGGGACAATAGAGGAGAGCTGGGCATGGACTGGTAGGTAACCCGGGGACAATGGAGGAGAGCTGGGCATATACTGGTAGGTAGCCCGGGGACAATGGAGGAGAGCTGGGCATGGACTGGTAGGTAACCCGGGGACAATAGAGGAGAGCTGGGCATGTACTGGTAGGTAACCCGGGGACAATGGGGGAGAGCTGGGCATGGAATGGTAGGTAACCCGGGGACAATGGGGGAGAGCTGGGCATGGACTGGTAGGTAACCCGGGGACAATGGAGGAGAGCTGGGCATGGACTGGTAGGTAACCCGGGGACAATGGATGTGTAATGGAGTCTGATCTGCTCGTTTGTATCCATAAATAATATATCACGTTTCGGCGAGTAACATCAGTTACGGAGATACTTTCCACATAAAGAGAGAACAGAACTGCGAGAGGTTTAGAGGAAACCGACAAAACACATGGCGCAGATTTGTCATGTGGGAGATTAGAATTCACAGAGAACGCGGATTCTGCACCGGCAATGAAGCAGCTGCTGTCAGGGAACACGGCGATTACGATACTAAAGCTGCCGCAATTAATAATTCATGGCCTGGGACAGAACATGATACGAAAACGCTCCAGAACTGCGCAGGAAAGAGGCGTCCTGTGCCCGGGTCACAGACATATGAACGACAGAGGTGACAGCAAAGCAGCTGCGATTCTGGTCGGTCACGGAGGTAAAAAAAAACGACACAGACGCCATTTCATCAGGAGTGTGATAATTAAACTCATGAGGTGTCTCCTGTAACATTGGGATCTGGGACTAGAGCTGCAGTCACTCTTCTGCTGTTACGTCTTGTATTATACTCCAGTCACATCCAGAGCTGTGCTCACTATTCAGAAGTGGAGCTGTAGGATTTCACGGTTGGCTGTCAGGTTGTCTCTGAACACAGAATTACTGATGGTAGTTCCAGCTCCGTCTCACGTGCGCAAGAATCAAACGCGGTCATTAAAAATACAGATTCGTTTCATAAATAGTTAAACGGGCAACACCACACAAAAAAAAAGCAGCAGCGAGAGCGCAGCACGGATGACAATTCAAAGCCACTGCTGCCTCCCGTCACCTCCCATAACCTCCGCCACCGTGGGGTTCATTTACATCCTGCACCGGTTACACAAGGTCACAACGTGGAGCGCTCCGCCACACATGGATACAGCGGAGCGCGTACGCCGGATGAACCGATGATGAAGGGGCTGAACTGAGGACAGTGGTGGAGGCACCAAAGTTCTAGGCGCAGGGATGACCGAGTGGATGGGAGCTGTGCGGGGGCAGGGAATGTGATCTCTGAGGCTCTGTTCACACGCTTAACCCAAAACGTCAAAATACGGAGCGGGTTCAAGGGAAAACAGCTCCTAATTTTCAGACATTTTTTAAGCCACTCGTGATTTTCGTGGCGTTTTTTTTTACGGCCGTTTTTGGAGCGGTTTTCTATAGAGTCAATGAAAAACGGCTCAAAAAACATCTTAAGAAGTGACATGCAATTCTATTTCACGCGGCCGTTTTTCAAGACGGCCACGTAAAAAAAACAAAAAACGGCCCATTGGAACAGAACGCAGTTTTTCCCATTGAAATCAATGGGCAGAATTTTGGAAGCGTTCTGCTTCCGATTTTTTGCAGTTTTTCGGCCGTTTACGGTCCGAAAAAAGAACTAAAATAAGCCGTGTGAACATCATGTCTGCTCAGTGATGGGCCCTCCACACCCGGAGGCCTTCACAGCAGCGCTCTCATTTTCTTGGCTTTACTTTTTTATACTGTAAGAGGAGCGCAGGGGCCGGCGCCAACAGAACTATTGTGGGGGAGCGCAATTTACAGAGTGAGGGGAGACAGTAATGTCCTGCATCACGTTTTACGGTATGTCCCTGTGTGAATAGGAGCTGAAGGGATCAGTGGGGGGATGGGGGACGTGGAACAATTGAATACACGTTTGTCCATCTTATGAATTCGCCACCTTCAGCATTAACAGAGGGTGCCCTGCCCCCGGCTGCCGCTTCTACTGAGGGCCATGTATTACAGGGGATGAGATACACGTATAATCCTGTAGTCAGCGGCCTCTATGGCTCCACCACCTGGATGTCCGCTGACCCTGCAGTGGATTGTGGGTATCGGTCACTCGGGTCATTGTCTGCTCACACTTAATATCAGCATTCGTCTCCATCACCCATAAGAGGGATTTATAATGACCAAAAATACGATTACTGCTAACCGCAGCGCCCTGCAATCCCCCCCATCACCCCGATCTCCGAGACGCTTCACAAGTACAAACGCCTTAGATCCGGGAAAAAACGCACATCGACGAAAGTGGCCGGAGAGACGTCAACTCAGCGGGGAGACAAACACGAGAAGCGGCGACGCTAATGAATGGATGTCAATACCGGAGAAAGTACCACAGACAAGACCGGTGAGAGCCCAAAGACCTCCGAATAGACGCCCCTCCTCATATCAGCAAGCTCCAGGAACCTCAGGATGACAGCGTGAACCAGGGGGGCACAGACTTCTGTAACTGCCTCACTCTATATATACCCTGCACCATCTCCACCGCCCTCCTTATCCTGACACTGAAGGGACATCAGGGACCATCACCCCGCGCTCCCGCACCTCTCCAAAACTCAACGACATTCAAGTAATGATCTGGTTCCTGCCATATGCCGGGAAAGACGACACCATTTAACCCCTCCCCTGCCACTCTGGATATGGTCGAGGTGCTCGCCCAGCCCCAGGAATTAAGTGTCCCCAGCAGAGTGAAAAAGGGGCCCCTGCTAGTAAACGGTAAGAAGCTCAGATGTCATCATGTAAGTGCAACCAAAAAAACACGGGACATGGGAGGTCATCAGGTGGAACGACCTCCTGACCTTGTAAAAAAGTGAAGCTGCAAACACCACGAGGGCTTCACACCCCCCGCAGCTTCCGATCCCGGAAACCTTCACAACTCCTGCACCTAATAAAGACATCACTGGCCCCAGGAGTGAGGCTGACGGGGCCCCCAGTGTTACTTCCCCTCCAATATGGTTCCCCAAACGCCGTCTACATTTCTCATGATGCTTTTGACTTTGCAGAGAGACTGGTGCTCTGCCCTGGATCCTATTTAAATGCAGCAAGTGATCGATCAGTGACATAGGACATCTGTCCACTTACACTGCAGATTCTCAGTGTATCTTATGTGATGCGGCTTCACACTGCTCACCCGGTCTCCTGCTAGTGTTAGATCAGTGATATAGACTGTACTCACACTGCAGTGCCTCAGTGTATCCTATGTGATGTAGTTTCAGCCTGTCTCCTCTGCCTTCTGCTAGTGATGGATCAGTGACATGAAAATCTGTCCTCACACTGCAGAGTCCCAGCGTATCATATGTGATGTAGCTTCAGCCTGTCTCATTTGAATCCTGCTTGTGATAAGTTTCTTCATGTACAGGAGACAGTGAGGAGCAGCAACTGATAGGATTACACTGGCTATTCTGCACACAGCACTCACGGATAGTATAGACCGTCAGGGGAGTTTTATAACTCTACAGCTAATAATTGTAAGGACTCACCTATTATATCACTACATTTCTAGTCCCTTAGATAGAGAAGAAATGATGTCTTCAGCAGCACTATGTGCATGGAGGGCATACAGAGGAACAAGCAGGGTGGAGCTGGGTGGGGAGAGGTCTCACAGCTGCCAGGAGGGATTTTATGTAATTCTGTAGTTCATGGGAAGTCACACACAAAGGGGAAAATGACCTCTTGTCTACACATAAGAGCATGGTCTATTTTGGTCTTCAGACTGAGATCACATGACACAGCTGCCCATAATAAAAGGGTTAAAAATGTATAGATGCTACTAAGCTCGAAAGAAACAAATGACACTGCAAAAATTTGGCTGGTAAAGTAGAATTATATGTGACAGAACATAAAAAGATAACCCCAATGTCCTGCCATTTAAGTGCTTTATAGCATGTTCCCTGAAAACTATTCGCCAGTTACCAGGAACAATATTAATCATAGGATGCAGGTCTGCAGGTATGAGGGACCTGCGGGTGTGAGGGGCCTGCGGGTGTGAGGGGCCTGCGGGTGTGAGGGGCCTGCGGGTGTGAGGGGCCTGCGGGTGTGAGGGACCTGCGGGTGTGAGGGACCTGCGGGTGTGAGGGGCCTGCGGGTGTGAGGGGCCTGCGAGTGTGAGGGGCCTGCGAGTGTGAGGGGCCTGCGGGTGTGAGGGACCTGCGGGTGTGAGGGGCCTGCGGGTGTGAGGGGCCTGCGGGTGTGAGGGGCCTGCGAGTGTGAGGGGCCTGCGAGTGTGAGGGGCCTGCGAGTGTGAGGGGCCTGCGGGTGTGAGGGGCCTGCGGGTGTGAGGGGCCTGCGAGTGTGAGGGGCCTGCGAGTGTGAGGGACCTGCGGGTGTGAGGGACCTGCGGGTGTGAGGGACCTGCGGGTGTGAGGGGCCTGCGGGTGTGAGGGGCCTGCGGGTGTGAGGGGCCTGCGAGTGTGAGGGGCCTGCGAGTGTGAGGGACCTGCGGGTGTGAGGGGCCTGCGGGTGTGAGGGGCCTGCGAGTGTGAGGGGCCTGCGAGTGTGAGGGGCCTGCGAGTGTGAGGGGCCTGCGGGTGTGAGGGGCCTGCGGGTGTGAGGGGCCTGCGAGTGTGAGGGGCCTGCGAGTGTGAGGGGCCTGCGGGTGTGAGGGACCTGCGGGTGTGAGGGGCCTGCGGGTGTGAGGGGCCTGCGGGTGTGAGGGGCCTGCGGGTGTGAGGGGCCTGCGGGTGTGAGGGACCTGCGGGTGTGAGGGACCTGCGGGTGTGAGGGACCTGCGGGTGTGAGGGGCCTGCGGGTGTGAGGGGCCTGCGAGTGTGAGGGGCCTGCGAGTGTGAGGGGCCTGCGAGTGTGAGGGACCTGCGGGTGTGAGGGGCCTGCGGGTGTGAGGGGCCTGCGGGTGTGAGGGGCCTGCGGGTGTGAGGGACCTGCGGGTGTGAGGGACCTGCGGGTGTGAGGGACCTGCGGGTGTGAGGGGCCTGCGGGTGTGAGGGGCCTGCGGGTGTGAGGGGCCTGCGAGTGTGAGGGGCCTGCGAGTGTGAGGGGCCTGCGAGTGTGAGGGACCTGCGGGTGTGAGGGGCCTGCGGGTGTGAGGGGCCTGCGAGTGTGAGGGGCCTGCGGGTGTGAGGGACCTGCGGGTGTGAGGGGCCTGCGGGTGTGAGGGGCCTGCGGGTGTGAGGGGCCTGCGAGTGTGAGGGGCCTGCGAGTGTGAGGGGCCTGCGAGTGTGAGGGGCCTGCGGGTGTGAGGGGCCTGCGGGTGTGAGGGGCCTGCGAGTGTGAGGGGCCTGCGGGTGTGAGGGGCCTGCGGGTGTGAGGGACCTGCGGGTGTGAGGGACCTGCGGGTGTGAGGGACCTGCGGGTGTGAGGGACCTGCGGGTGTGAGGGGCCTGCGGGTGTGAGGGGCCTGCGAGTGTGAGGGGCCTGCGAGTGTGAGGGGCCTGCGGGTGTGAGGGACCTGCGAGTGTGAGGGGCCTGCGGGTGTGAGGGGCCTGCGAGTGTGAGGGGCCTGCGGGTGTGAGGGGCCTGCGGGTGTGAGGGGCCTGCGAGTGTGAGGGGCCTGCGAGTGTGAGGGGCCTGCGAGTGTGAGGGGCCTGCGGGTGTGAGGGACCTGCGGGTGTGAGGGGCCTGCGGGTGTGAGGGGCCTGCGAGTGTGAGGGGCCTGCGAGTGTGAGGGGCCTGCGGGTGTGAGGGGCCTGCGAGTGTGAGGGGCCTGCGAGTGTGAGGGGCCTGCGAGTGTGAGGGGCCTGCGGGTGTGAGGGACCTGCGGGTGTGAGGGGCCTGCGGGTGTGAGGGGCCTGCGGGTGTGAGGGGCCTGCGGGTGTGAGGGACCTGCGGGTGTGAGGGACCTGCGGGTGTGAGGGGCCTGCGGGTGTGAGGGGCCTGCGAGTGTGAGGGGCCTGCGAGTGTGAGGGGCCTGCGGGTGTGAGGGGCCTGCGAGTGTGAGGGGCCTGCGAGTGTGAGGGGCCTGCGAGTGTGAGGGACCTGCGGGTGTGAGGGACCTGCGGGTGTGAGGGGCCTGCGGGTGTGAGGGGCCTGCGAGTGTGAGGGGCCTGCGAGTGTGAGGGACCTGCGGGTGTGAGGGACCTGCGGGTGTGAGGGGCCTGCGGGTGTGAGGGGCCTGCGAGTGTGAGGGGCCTGCGGGTGTGAGGGGCCTGCGGGTGTGAGGGGCCTGCGAGTGTGAGGGGCCTGCGAGTGTGAGGGGCCTGCGAGTGTGAGGGGCCTGCGGGTGTGAGGGACCTGCGGGTGTGAGGGGCCTGCGGGTGTGAGGGACCTGCGGGTGTGAGGGACCTGCGAGTGTGAGGGGCCTGCGGGTGTGAGGGGCCTGCGAGTGTGAGGGGCCTGCGGGTGTGAGGGGCCTGCGAGTGTGAGGGGCCTGCGAGTGTGAGGGGCCTGCGAGTGTGAGGGGCCTGCGAGTGTGAGGGGCCTGCGGGTGTGAGGGGCCTGCGGGTGTGAGGGGCCTGCGGGTGTGAGGGACCTGCGGGTGTGAGGGGCCTGCGGGTGTGAGGGACAGATCTGGGATAAGGCAAAAACAGGGAGGACGTCCACATTGTAGTGTTTAATATTTCAATGCTTCAGGCCATATGATTATCTGGCTGTTAAATGGAAGGAGTCCAACTATCTTCAGCTTGATAGAACCAGACAGGATCTAAAATTATCGCCTTCTGTCACCTGCCAATCCGCGGCTAAAATACTTGTCATTGTGAAGCCTGGAGATGAGGGCATCGGCCTTCCCCCACAAGGGAACTGCACACGTCATGGCTGAAGTTTGGTCTGCGGGGCCGAAGAAAAACTCACTGGACAAGAGAGCGATCCATGGGAAACCTTCCAGCACACAAAAAAACGGCTTCATGTCGCTGCTCTGTAACACGTACATAGAAAAGTGGAGTATGACTGAGCTTACATACAAAATGTCGACAAGAAACAGGCAAAATCCCGAAAAGACAAGGGCAACCTCCCGAAAAGACAAGGGCAACCTCCCGAAAAGACAAGGGCAACCTCCCGAAAAGACAAGGGCAACCTCCCGAAAAGACAAGGGCAACCTCCCGAAAAGACAAGGGCAACCTCCCGAAAAGACAAGGGCAACCTCCCGAAAAGACAAGGGCAACCTCCCGAAAAGACAAGGGCAACCTCCCGAAAAGACAAGGGCAACATCCCGAAAAGACAAGGGCAACGTAACGACAATAAAAGGACAATTAATCTGGAGCGGGTCAATGTGATGGTACGGTTATCTGCACCATTTCGCAGTGTATCCCTCTATCTGCGGTGTTTATTAACCGGTCACTTGCTGTAGATTTAGTAACCTGATGAAATGATTCTGCGTCATAACGAGGCTCTTAGATTGTACACACATACACTTAAGGGGAGATCGGCACCCTCATTTACAGCTGGAGTTCCTCCAACATCTCAGGAGGCGGTGCAGGACACAATACTGACCTCAGGGTTCCTTATAGGGTCAAATTCTCCAATCCAAACAAAGCAAGTCTCCACAAAAAGTTCCCAGGGTTGCCGTTCACCGGGTGTCTGCGGTTACCGGAACGCGCCGACTTCCTGCGTTATGTCTTATGTATATGAGCCGCCTGACACAGGTGACATCCTCAGCCACATATCCAGCAAAGTGCCGGGATCTTACTAATTGTGGACAACAAGAACGGATAATATAAGAGTCGCTGCTTCTCTATAAATGTCACCGCACTGGATATCAAAGCTTTATTGGGGAGCGGCCTGGGAAGCAATATTGTTAGAGGCGAGTTTACCGGGATTAGGCAATAACAATTATTTGACAAGGTGGCGCCTTATTTGCTAATTTATTAAAATTTTCTTTCGAGTAAATTAGTCAAAAAGATAAGTGTCCCCCTCATGTGGCCCGGAGCTCCTCTACAGCGTAACGACTTCATCAGGCGAGGCTTCTGGAGGCTCCGGATAATTCATCTGCATGTGATTGCTCTGAGCCGGGACTGAAGCTTCTACTTGTTGTCGGAGTGTTCCCCGCAGTCCTCTGATAAAGTGGAGATCTTACAACAGGGACTGCTGGAAAGGGCATGGCTGATTTAGGGGGGTCCAGGGATGCGGCTTATTGCGGCCTGAAGTGTCGTTTACTTCATTAAGCGGCTCCCGTGTATCATCGCCGTCTCCATCCCACAGGACATAATAAACAGATAATATCCTAGTGATACAGTCACAGCTCACACAAAACTAGAGTGCAGAGTAATTAAACAACCAGTAAATAAGGTGAACAGCCGTCCGTCTCGCCGTTTAACTGCTGAGGAGCAGACCGCCGCCACGAGGCCGCGCTGCCACACCAACTCTCAAGAAACATGATTTAGGAATCACCAGGGAATCTAATAATACGGAGCAGAGAACCTGGAACCGCGAGCTATACTGATCCTTCCCTCACAATCCATCACTCAGAACAGATCTATTGGGCCACGGGGGAAATTGTTTATCTGCGTCCCTGGAAAGACGGACTGATCAGATCTTCTCTGTATGAACATGATCTGCACATGGATTCAGGACTCATGTTTGATTTGTAGGGGCGGTAAATGTTCAGGGAATGATTCCTCATGTCTGCTCTGAATGGACATGATCTGCATATGGATTGGTTAGGCCCAATTCTTTTTAAATATTTTATTAATGAACTTGTGGATGGGATTTACAGTAAAGTGTCAGTTTGTGCGGACAATAAGCTGGTGGCACTGGCAAAAACATGGCAGATGAAAGTTCATATATGTAAAGTAATGCACCTAGGCCGCAGTAATAGCAATAATACAAATACTTAAAATGGAATAAACCTGGGGATAACAGAACAAGAGAATGACCTGGGTATTCTGGTAACAAAGAAGCTAAGCAGCAGCGCTCAATGTCAGGCAGCAGCTGCAAAAGCAAATGGGATTTTAGGTTGTATAAAAAAAAGAGGGCTAAAAACCAAATCACCTTCCCCTATAATGTAATATCACCTCCTCTATAATGTCATATCACCTCCTCTATAATGTAATATCACCCCCTCTATATCACCCCCTCTATAATGTAATATCACCTCCTCTATAATGTAATATCACCTCCTCTATAATGTCATATCACCTCCTCTATAATGTAATATCACCTGCTCTATAATGTAATATCACCTCCTCTATAATGTAATATCACCTCCTCTATAATGTCATATCACCCCCTCTATAATGTAATATCACCTCCTCTATAATGTAATATCACCTCCTCTATAATGTAATATCACCTCCTCTATAATGTAATATCACCTCCTCTATAATGTAACATCACCTCCTCTATAATGTAACATCACCTCCTCTATAATGTAACATCACCTCCTCTATAATGTAACATCACCTCCTCTATAATGTAACATCGCCTCCTCTATAATGTAACATCACCTCCTCTATAATGTAATATCACCCCCTCTATAATGTAATATCACCTCCTCTATAATGTAATATCACCTCCTCTATAATGTAATATCACCTCCTCTATAATGTCATATCACCTCCTCTATAATGTCATATCACCTCCTCTATAATGTCATATCACCTCCTCTATAATGTAATATCACCTCCTCTATAATGTAATATCACCCCCTCTATAATGTAATATCACCTCCTCTATAATGTAATATCACCTCCTCTATAATGTAATATCACCCCCTCTATAATGTAATATCACCCCCTCTATAATGTAACATCACCTCCTCTATAATGTAATATCACCTCCTCTATAATGTAATATCACCTCCTCTATAATGTAATATCACCCCCTCTATAATGTAACATCACCTCCTCTATAATATAACATCACCTCCTCTATAATGTAACATCACCCCCTCTATAATGTAATATCCCCTCCTCTATAATGTAATATCCCCTCCTCTATAATGTAATATCACCTCCTCTATAATGTAACATCACCTCCTCTATAATGTAATATCCCCTCCTCTATAATGTAATATCACCCCCTCTATAATGTAATATCACCCCCTCTATAATGTAACATCACCTCCTCTATAATATAACATCACCTCCTCTATAATGTAACATCACCCCCTCTATAATGTAACATCCCCTCCTCTATAATGTAACATCCCCTCCTCTATAATGTAATATCACCCCCTCTATAATGTAACATCACCTCCTCTATAATATAACATCACCTCCTCTATAATGTAACATCACCCCCTCTATAATGTAACATCCCCTCCTCTATAATGTAACATCCCCTCCTCTATAATGTAATATCACCTCCTCTATAATGTAATATCACCCCCTCTATAATGTAATATCACCCCCTCTATAATGTAACATCACCTCCTCTATAATATAACATCACCTCCTCTATAATGTAACATCACCCCCTCTATAATGTAACATCCCCTCCTCTATAATGTAACATCCCCTCCTCTATAATGTAATATCACCTCCTCTATAATATAACATCACCTCCTCTATAATGTAACATCACCCCCTCTATAATGTAACATCCCCTCCTCTATAATGTAACATCCCCTCCTCTATAATGTAATATCACCTCCTCTATAATGTAATATCACCTCCTCTATAATGTAATATCACCTCCTCTATAATGTAATATCACCTCCTCTATAATGTAATATCACCTCCTCTATAATGTAATATCACCCCCTCTATAATGTAATATCACCTCCTCTATAATGTAATATCACCTCCTCTATAATGTAATATCACCTCCTCTATAATGTAACATCACCTCCTCTATAATGTAACATCACCTCCTCTATAATGTAACATCACCTCCTCTATAATATAATATCACCTCCTCTATAATGTAATATCACCTCCTCTATAATGTAGTATCCCCTCCTCTATAATGTAATATCACCTCCTCTATAATGTAATATCACCTCCTCTATAATGTAATATCACCTCCTCTATAATGTAGTATCACCTCCTCTATAATGTAATATCACCTCCTCTATAATGTAGTATCCCCTCCTCTATAATGTAATATCACCTCCTCTATAATGTAGTATCCCCTCCTCTATAATGTAATATCACCCCCTCTATAATGTAATATCACCCCCTCTATAATGTAATATCACCTCCTCTATAATATAACATCACCTCCTCTATAATATAATATCACCTCCTCTATAATGTAATATCACCTCCTCTATAATGTAGTATCCCCTCCTCTATAATGTAATATCACCCCCTCTATAATGTAATATCACCCCCTCTATAATGTAATATCACCTCCTCTATAATGTAATATCACCCCCTCTATAATGTAATATCACCTCCTCTATAATGTAATATCACCTCCTCTATAATGTAATATCACCCCCTCTATAATGTAATATCACCTCCTCTATAATGTAATATCACCTCCTCTATAATGTAATATCACCTCCTCTATAATGTAATATCACCTCCTCTATAATGTAATATCACCTCCTCTATAATGTAATATCACCTCCTCTATAATGTAATATCACCTCCTCTATAATGTAATATCACCTCCTCTATAATGTAATATCACCCCCTCTATAATGTAATATCACCCCCTCTATAATGTAACATCACCTCCTCTATAATGTAACATCACCTCCTCTATAATGTAATATCACCTCCTCTATAATGTAACATCACCTCCTCTATAATGTAACATCACCTCCTCTATAATGTAATATCACCTCCTCTATAATGTAATATCACCTCCTCTATAATGTAATATCACCTCCTCTATAATGTAATATCACCTCCTCTATAATGTAATATCACCCCCTCTATAATGTAACATCACCTCCTCTATAATGTAATATCACCTGCTCTATAATGTAATATCACCTCCTCTATAATGTAATATCACCTCCTCTATAATGTAATATCACCCCCTCTATAATGTAACACAACCTCCTCTATAATGTAATATCACCCCCTCTATAATGTAATATCACCTCCTCTATAATGTAATATCACCTCCTCTATAATGTAATATCACCTCCTCTATAATGTAATATCACCTCCTCTATAATGTAATATCACCTCCTCTATAATGTAATATCACCCCCTCTATAATGTAATATCACCTCCTCTATAATGTAATATCACCTCCTCTATAATGTAATATCACCTGCTCTATAATGTAATATCACCCCCTCTATATCACCCCCTCTATAATGTAATATCACCTCCTCTATAATGTAATATCACCCCCTCTATAATGTAATATCACCCCCTCTATAATGTAATATCACCTCCTCTATAATGTAATATCACCCCCTCTATAATGTAACATCACCTCCTCTATAATGTAATATCACCTCCTCTATAATGTAATATCACCCC
Organism: Rhinoderma darwinii; assembly: GCF_050947455.1. NCBI lineage: Eukaryota > Metazoa > Chordata > Amphibia > Anura > Rhinodermatidae > Rhinoderma > Rhinoderma darwinii. Next base: position 386,384 of record NC_134696.1, read on the forward strand.
CTCTATAATGTAATATCACCTCCTCTATAATGTAATATCTCCTCCTCTATAATGTAATATCACCTCCTCTATAATGTAATATCACCCCCTCTATAATATAATATCACCTCCCCTATAATGTAACATCACCCCCTCTATAATGTAACATCACCTCCTCTATAATGTAATATCACCCCCTCTATAATGTAATATCACCTCCTCTATAATGTAACATCACCCCCTCTATAATGTAATATCACCTCCTCTATAATGTAATATCACCTCCTCTATAATGTAATATCGCCTCCTCTATAATGTAATATCACCTCCTCTATAATGTAATATCACCTCCTCTATAATGTAATATCACCTCCTCTATAATGTAATATCACCCCCTCTATAATGTAATATCACCTCCTCTATAATGTAATATCACCTCCTCTATAATGTAATATCTCCTCCTCTATAATGTAATATCACCTCCTCTATAATGTAATATCACCTCCTCTATAATGTAATATCTCCTCCTCTATAATGTAATATCGCCTCCTCTATAATGTAATATCACCTCCTCTATAATGTAATATCACCTCCTCTATAATGTAATATCACCTCCTCTATAATGTAATATCACCTCCTCTATAATGTAATATCACCTCCTCTATAATGTAATATCACCCCCTCCTCTATAATGTATATCACCTCCTCTATAATGTAATATCACCTCCTCTATAATGTAATATCACCCCCTCTATAATGTAATATCTCCTCCTCTATAATGTAATATCACCTCCTCTATAATGTAATATCACCCCCTCTATAAATGTAATATCCCCTCCTCTATATTGTAATATCACCTCCTCTATAATGTAATATCACCCCCTCTATATCACCCCCTCTATAATGTAATATCACCTCCTCTATAATGTAATATCACCTCCTCTATAATGTAATATCTCCTCCTCTATAATGTATATCCCCTCCTCTATAATGTAATATCACCTCCTCTATAATGTAACATCACCTCCTCTATAATGTAACATCACCTCCTCTATAATGTAACATCACCTCCACTATAATGTAATATCACCTCCTCTATAATGTAATATCACCTCCTCTATAATGTAATATCACCTCCTCTATAATGTAACATCACCTCCTCTATAATGTAACATCACCTCCACTATAATGTATATCACCCCCTCTATAATGTAATATCACCCCCTCTATAATGTAATATCACCTCCTCTATAATGTAATATCACCTCCTCTATAATGTAATATCACCTCCTCTATAATGTAATATCACCCCCTCTATTAATGTAATATCACCTCCTCTATAATGTAATATCACCCCCTCTATAATGTAATATCACCCCCTCTATAATGTAATATCACCTCCTCTATAATATCACCTCCTCTATAATGTAATATCACCACCTCTATAATGTAATATCACCTCCTCTATAATGTAATATCACCTCCTCTATAATGTAATATCACCTCCTCTATAATGTAATATCACCTCCTCTATAATGTAATATCACCTCCTCTATAATGTAATATCACCTCCTCTATAATGTAATATCACACCCTCCTCTATATTGTATATCGCCTCCTCTATAATGTAATATCCCCTCCTCTATAATGTAATATCACCTCCTCTATAATGTAATATCACCTCCTCTATAATGTAATATCACCTCCTCTATAATGTAATATCACCCCCTCTATAATGTAATATCACCTCCTCTATAATATCACCTCCTCTATAATGTAATATCACCTCCTCTATAATATCACCCCCTCTATAATGTAATATCACCTCCTCTATAATGTAATATCACACCCTCCTCTATAATGTAATATCGCCTCCTCTATAATGTAATATCACCTCCTCTATAATGTAATATCACCTCCTCTATAATATCACCCCCTCTATAATGTAATATCACCTCCTCTATAATGTAATATCACACCCCCCTCTATAATGTAATATCACCTCCTCTATAATATCACCTCCTCTATAATGTAATATCACCCTCTATAATGTAACATCACCCACTCTATAATGTAATATCACCCCCTCTATAATGTAATATCACCTCCTCTATAATGTAATATCACCCCCTCTATAATGTAATATCACCTCCTCTATAATGTAATATCACCTCCTCTATAATGTAATATCACCTCCTCTATAATGTAATATCACCCCTCTATAATGTAATATCACCCCCTCTATAATATCACCTCCTCTATAATGTAATATCACCTCCTCTATAATGTAATATCACCTCCTCTATAATGTAATATCACCCCCTCTATAATGTAATATCACCTCCTCTATAATGTAATATCACCCCCTCTATAATGTAATATCACCTCCTCTATAATGTAACATCACCTCCTCTATAATGTAATATCACCTCCTCTATAATGTAATATCACCTCCTCTATAATGTAATATCACCTCCTCTATAATGTAATATCACCCCTCTATAATGTAATATCACCTCCTCTATAATGTAATATCACCTCCTCTATAATGTAATATCACCTCCTCTATAATGTAATATCACCCCTCTATAATGTAATATCACCCCCTCTATAATATCACCTCCTCTATAATGTAATATCACCTCCTCTATAATGTAATATCACCCCCTCTATAATGTAATATCACCTCCTCTATAATGTAATATCACCCCCTCTATAATGTAATATCACCCCCTCTATAATGTAATATCACCCCCTCTATAATGTAATATCACCTCCTCTATAATGTAATATCACCTCCTCTATAATGTAACATCACCCCCTCTATAATGTAATATCACCTCCTCTATAATGTAATATCACCTCCTCTATAATGTAATATCACACCCCCCTCTATAATGTAATATCACCCCCTCTATAATATCACCTCCTCTATAATGTAATATCACCTCCTCTATAATGTAATATCACCCCCTCTATAATGTAATATCACCTCCTCTATAATGTAATATCACCCCCTCTATAATGTAATATCACCCCCTCTATAATGTAATATCACCTCCTCTATAATGTAATATCACCTCCTCTATAATGTAATATCACCTCCTCTATAATGTAATATCACCCCTCTATAATGTAATATCACCCCCTCTATAATATCACCTCCTCTATAATGTAATATCACCTCCTCTATAATGTAATATCACCTCCTCTATAATGTAATATCACACCCCCCTCTATAATGTAATATCACCTCCTCTATAATGTAATATCACCCCCTCTATAATGTAATATCACCTCCTCTATAATGTAATATCACCTCCTCTATAATGTAACATCACCCCCTCTATAATGTAATATCACCTCCTCTATAATGTAATATCACCTCCTCTATAATGTAATATCACCTCCTCTATAATGTAATATCACCTCCTCTATAATGTAATATCACCTCCTCTATAATGTAATATCACCTCCTCTATAATGTAATATCACCTCCTCTATAATGTAATATCACCTCCTCTATAATGTAATATCACCCCCTCTATAATGTAATATCACCTCCTCTATAATGTAACATCACCTCCTCTATAATGTAACATCACCCCCTCTATAATGTAATATCACCTCCTCTATAATGTAATATCACCTCCTCTATAATGTAATATCACCTCCTCTATAATGTAATATCACCCCCTCTATAATGTAATATCTCCTCCTCTATAATGTAATATCACCTCCTCTATAATGTAATATCACCTCCTCTATAATGTAATATCACCTCCTCTATAATGTAATATCACCTCCTCTATAATGTAACATCACCCCCTCTATAATGTAATATCACCTCCTCTATAATGTAACATCACCCCCTCTATAATGTAACATCACCCCCTCTATAATGTAATATCACCTCCTCTATAATGTAATATCACCTCCTCTATAATGTAATATCACCTCCTCTATAATGTAATATCGCCTCCTCTATAATGTAATATCACCTCCTCTATAATGTAACATCACCTCCTCTATAATGTAATATCACCCCCTCTATAATGTAATATCACCCCCTCTATAATGTAATATCACCTCCTCTATAATATCACCTCCTCTATAATGTAATATCTCCTCCTCTATAATGTAATATCGCCTCCTCTATAATGTAATATCACCTCCTCTATAATGTAATATCACCTCCTCTATAATGTAATATCACCTCCTCTATAATGTAATATCACCTCCTCTATAATGTAATATCACCTCCTCTATAATGTAACATCACCTCCTCTATAATGTAATATCACCTCCTCTATAATGTAATATCACCTCCTCTATAATATCACCTCCTCTATAATGTAATATCTCCTCCTCTATAATGTAATATCACCCCCTCTATAATGTAATATCACCTCCTCTATAATATCACCCCCTCTATAATGTAATATCACCTCCTCTATAATGTAATATCACCTCCTCTATAATGTAATATCACCCCCTCTATAATGTAATATCACCTCCTCTATAATGTAATATCACCTCCTCTATAATGTAATATCACCTCCTCTATAATGTAATATCACCTCCTCTATAATATCACCCCCTCTATAATGTAATATCACCTCCTCTATAATGTAATATCGCCTCCTCTATAATGTAATATCACCTCCTCCTCTATAATGTAATATCACCCCCTCTATAATGTAATATCACCTCCTCTATAATGTAATATCACCCCCTCTATAATGTAATATCACCCCCTCTATAATGTAATATCACCTCCTCTATAATGTAATATCACCTCCTCTATAATGTAATATCACCTCCTCTATAATGTAACATCACCTCCTCTATAATGTAATATCACCCCCTCTATAATGTAATATCTCCTCCTCTATAATGTAATATCACCTCCTCTATAATGTAATATCACCCCCTCTATAATGTAATATCACCTCCTCTATAATGTAATATCACCTCCTCTATAATGTAATATCACCTCCTCTATAATGTAACATCACCTCCTCTATAATGTAACATCACCTCCTCTATAATGTAATATCACCCCCTCTATAATGTAATATCACCCCCTCTATAATGTAATATCACCCCCTCTATAATGTAATATCACCTCCTCTATAATGTAATATCACCCCCTCTATATCACCCCCTCTATAATGTAATATCACCTCCTCTATAATGTAATATCACCTCCTCTATAATGTAATATCACCTCCTCTATAATGTAATATCACCCCCTCTATAATGTAATATCACCCCCTCTATAATGTAATATCACCCCCTCTATAATGTAATATCACCTCCTCTATAATGTAATATCACCCCCTCTATATCACCCCCTCTATAATGTAATATCACCTCCTCTATAATGTAATATCACCTCCTCTATAATGTAATATCACCCCCTCTATAATGTAATATCACCTCCTCTATAATGTAATATCACCTCCTCTATAATGTAATATCACCTCCTCTATAATGTAATATCTCCTCCTCTATAATGTAATATCACCCCCTCTATAATGTAATATCACCCCCTCTATAATGTAATATCACCCCTCTATAATGTAATATCACCCCCTCTATAATATCACCTCCTCTATAATGTAATATCACCTCCTCTATAATGTAACATCACCTCCTCTATAATGTAATATCGCCTCCTCTATAATGTAATATCACCTCCTCTATAATGTAATATCACCTCCTCTATAATGTAATATCACCTCCTCTATAATGTAATATCACCTCCTCTATAATGTAATATCACCCCCTCTATAATGTAATATCACCTCCTCTATAATGTAATATCACCTCCTCTATAATGTAATATCACCCCCTCTATAATGTAATATCACCTCCTCTATAATGTAATATCCCCTCCTCTATAATGTAATATCACCCCCTCCTCTATAATGTAATATCACCTCCTCTATAATGTAATATCACCCCCTCTATAATGTAATATCACCCCCTCTATAATGTAATATCACCCCCTCCTCTATAATGTAATATCACCTCCTCTATAATGTAATATCACCCCCTCTATAATGTAATATCACCCCCTCTATAATGTAATATCACCCCCTCTATAATGTAATATCACCTCCTCTATAATGTAATATCACCTCCTCTATAATGTAATATCACCCCCTCTATAATGTAATATCACCCCCTCTATAATGTAATATCACCTCCTCTATAATGTAATATCACCCCCTCTATAATGTAATATCACCCCCTCTATAATGTAATATCACCTCCTCTATAATGTAATATCACCTCCTCTATAATGTAATATCACCTCCTCTATAATGTAATATCACCCCCTCTATAATGTAATATCACCTCCTCTATAATGTAATATCACCTCCTCTATAATGTAATATCACCTCCTCTATAATGTAATATCACCTCCTCTATAATGTAATATCTCCTCCTCTATAATGTAATATCACCCCCTCCTCTATAATGTAATATCACCTCCTCTATAATGTAATATCACCTCCTCTATAATGTAATATCACCCCCTCCTCTATAATGTAATATCACCTCCTCTATAATGTAATATCACCTCCTCTATAATGTAATATCACCCCCTCTATAATGTAATATCACCTCCTCTATAATGTAATATCACCTCCTCTATAATGTAATATCACCTCCTCTATAATGTAATATCACCTCCTCTATAATGTAATATCACCTCCTCTATAATGTAATATCACCCCCTCTATAATGTAATATCACCTCCTCTATAATGTAATATCACCTCCTCTATAATGTAATATCACCTCCTCTATAATGTAATATCACCTCCTCTATAATGTAATATCACCTCCTCTATAATGTAATATCACCCCCTCTATAATGTAATATCACCCCCTCTATATCACCCCCTCTATAATGTAATATCACCTCCTCTATAATGTAATATCACCTCCTCTATAATGTAATATCACCTCCTCTATAATGTAATATCACCCCCTCTATAATGTAATATCACCTCCTCTATAATGTAATATCACCTCCTCTATAATGTAATATCACCTCCTCTATAATGTAATATCCCCCCCTCTATAATGTAATATCACTCCTCTATAATGTAATATCACTCCTCTATAATGTAATATCACACCCCCCTCTATAATGTAATATCACCTCCTCTATAATGTAATATCACTCCTCTATAATGTAATATCACTCCTCTATAATGTAATATCACACCCCCCTCTATAATGTAATATCACCTCCTCTATAATGTAATATCACCTCCTCTATAATGTAATATCACCTCCTCTATAATGTAACATCACCCCCTCTATAATGTAATATCACCTCCTCTATAATGTAATATCACCTCCTCTATAATGTAATATCACCTCCTCTATAATGTAATATCACCCCCTCTATAATGTAATATCACCTCCTCTATAATGTAATATCACCTCCTCTATAATGTAATATCACCTCCTCTATAATGTAATATCACCTCCTCTATAATGTAATATCGCCTCCTCTATAATGTAATATCACCCCCTCTATAATGTAATATCACCCCCTCTATATCACCCCCTCTATAATGTAATATCACCTCCTCTATAATGTAATATCACCTCCTCTATAATGTAATATCACCTCCTCTATAATGTAATATCACCTCCTCTATAATGTAATATCACCTCCTCTATAATGTAACATCACCTCCTCTATAATGTAATATCACCTCCTCTATAATGTAATATCACCTCCTGTATAATGTAATATCACCTCCTCTATAATGTAATATCACCCCTCTATAATGTAATATCACCCCCTCTATAATGTAATATCACCCCCTCTATAATGTAATATCACCTCCTCTATAATGTAATATCACCTCCTCTATAATGTAATATCACCCCCTCTATAATGTAATATCACCCCCTCTATAATGTAATATCACCCCCTCTATAATGTAATATCACCTCCTCTATAATGTAATATCACCTCCTCTATAATGTAATATCACCCCTCTATAATGTAATATCACCCCCTCTATAATGTAATATCACCCCCTCTATAATGTAATATCACCTCCTCTATAATGTAATATCTCCTCCTCTATAATGTAATATCACCTCCTCTATAATGTAACATCACCTCCTCTATAATGTAATATCACCCCCTCTATAATGTAATATCACCTCCTCTATAATGTAATATCTCCTCCTCTATAATGTAATATCACCTCCTCTATAATGTAATATCACCTCCTCTATAATGTAATATCACCTCCTCTATAATGTAATATCACCTCCTCTATAATGTAATATCACCTCCTCTATAATGTAATATCACCTCCTCTATAATGTAATATCTCCTCCTCTATAATGTAATATAACATCCTCTATAATGTAATATCACCTCCTCTATAATGTAATATCACCTCCTCTATAATGTAATATCACCTCCTCTATAATGTAATATCTCCTCCTCTATAATGTAATATCCCCTCCTCTATAATGTAATATCACCTCCTCTATAATGTAATATCACCCCCTCTATAATGTAACATCACCTCCTCTATAATGTAATATCACCTCCTCTATAATGTAATATCACCTCCTCTATAATGTAATATCACCTCCTCTATAATGTAATATCACCTCCTCTATAATGTAACATCACCCCCTCTATAATGTAACATCACCTCCTCTATAATGTAATATCACCTCCTCTATAATGTAACATCACCCCCTCTATAATGTAACATCACCTCCTCTATAATGTAATATCACCTCCTCTATAATGTAATATCACCTCCTCCTCTATAATGTAATATCACCTCCTCCTCTATAATGTAATATCACCTCCTCTATAATGTAACATCACCCCCTCTATAATGTAACATCACCTCCTCTATAATGTAACATCACCTCCTCTATAATGTAATATCACCTCCTCTATAATGTAATATCACCTCCTCTATAAATCCCTTGCAAAGCCACTTCTTCAATATAGAAATCAGTTTTGGGCTCAATGGAAGGCGAGAGAAATTGGGCTTGTTCAGTTTGGAGAAAAGACGTCTTAGTGGGGATCTTATTAACATGTATAAATATATGTGTGGTCAATACATAGAACTAGCACATGACTCTACAAAAGACCTGGGACCTTCATCACGTGTGTAAGAAAGACGTTCCAGACATCAATCTAGAATAGGGTTCTTTACAGTTAGAGCAGTCAAGCTATGGAATGCCCGACCCCAAGAGGTAGTGATGGCAGATACTATGTCAGCATTTCAATAAAGGGGAGATGATTATTTACTGACAAATGGCACTGGGGGTTATAATTAATCAAGTAATGAATGACATGTAATGGATTGAGAAAGGTTGAACTTGATGGATCGGTGACTTTTTTCAATAGTTGTAAATATGTCATGTCTGCCCTGTATGAATGACATGTTCATAGATTGATCGGCTCTGCCTGCTCTGTATGAACATGATCTGTACATAGATTTAGGACTTGTCTTCCCTGTGTAGACCGTACATGTTCACAGATTGATTGGTCACGTCTATCCCACCCAACTGTCTCTGATTCAGCGGGACAGTCCCTGGTTCCGAGCGTTGTCCCGATGTCCCGTGCGGCCTGTGATATGTCCCGGTGTCAACTATACTTGCATTCTCAAGACACAGATACAGTTGAACCTAACTCTGAAGCAAGGAACCGTCAGCTCCCTGCTTCAGCAATCACTGTGTGATGCGGCTGTGTGTGGCTCGGCACAAACAGGCGCGAAGCAGTAACGTCACATTATCACGCCTGCCTGCGCCGAGCCACTCATAGTTCAGAGAGGAAGAGCAGAGGGATCTCCTCCAATCGTTGAGGACTCTGTGGGTACAGTGCTACTTTAAGCACCGAGCCCGGGGAAGCCCTTGATGTCACTGTCCATATATGGGACTATGTGGGCACCATGGCACTTTATATGTGGGAACTGACAAATTTATATGTGGGAACTGTGGTAGTATGTGGGCACTGGCACTATCTACATTGGGCACTATGGCACTATCTACAGGGGCATTGCGGCACTACACTGTGGTGTTTTCAGGGGTTTGGGACAAAAACAAATCTGAAAATCCATTCGTTTTTTTTTTAACGACCAATAAAAACAGATGGCAAACGGATGACAAATGGCCATTAAAAACGCACAGACGGACTGGAAATGGATTAAAATTTGGAGATTCTGATGCTAAACGGCCATGAAAAACGGACAGCTGAACAGTTTTTAATGCCCATTCACATACATGTGAATGAAGCCCATGTATTTGTTTATTTTATTATTAGGCACTATGGGAGCATTAAACTGTATGGTGGCAGCTAAGGGGCATTATGCTGTATTGGGGCATCTGTGTGGGCATTATACAGTATGGGGGCATCTGTGTGGGCATTATACTGTATTGGGGCATCTGTGTGGGATTATACCATATGGGGCAGCTATGGGGCATTATGCTGTATGGGGCCAGCTATTTGACATAATGTGGGGGCGGGCAACTGTGGGGTCATTATACTATGTGGGGGTTCTATGGGGGTATTATACTGTGCGGAGGCACTATAAGAGCATGATACTGTGTGGGCTGGACCGGGTGTTTATGGGCGGGGATTGGGCGGAGTTACAGGTGTGGCTTAAAATATAAAAAAATGTCCAAATCAGTTGTCCCTCTTTGCGATACTTGAAAGTTGGGAGGTTTGGCCATGTCTGCTCTGTATGGATGAGATATGTATATGGTCCTATATGGACAGTATTTAAACACTGATGGAAGGAACATGAATGAGGTACAAATGGTTTACAAGAATCTAAATTTCTATAGTACAGTTCCCTTCCCCCTCCCGCATCAGTGCGGCCGCTTTGCTAAAATCTAGATTAGAAAACTTATTTCGATCCTCATGTCTTGCAAATCTGTTGTCTATTAAAAGGCTGAACCTCTTTGCGCTGATCACGGGAATATTGCTTTAAATGATTGACATGATCTCTAGGAGTGAGCTATTAATACCCGCCCCCACCGCGCCCTCCTATAAATATCGGCTCCTGTTACGTTTCCAGGCATATTAAGAACGTGTCATTTCCAGACAATTACTAGTAACCCTTTGTGTGCGGCGGACAGGAGTTCAGCGAGAAGAAACGATCTTATTGTTCCGCCTCTCGCTGATCGGATAGCATGTGCCGGACGCCAGAATTGTGCGTTTCTCCTAATCGCCTCTCTCCTTGGGTAATGTACCTTCTTATCTGGCTCCTGTGTAAATGTAGATTTTGTATTGCCCTTTAAAGCGCATTAATAACCAACAAGAGAGTCTTCTCGGCGCTTCTGTTCTGTGTATGTGAAGTGATAAAGAGCAGCGAGGGCGCCGGGAGCGCACACAAAACTTTCTTATTAGTGACACCGGCTCTGGAACTCTGTATTTACCACCGGGCCGTCTACGGGGGCGGGGGAACAATTGCGCATTTATTACTATGGTCATTCACCCAATGAAATAATCTGCAGTCCCGCTTCCTTGTTAAAGGGCCGGTCCAATCTACATGAAGCTTCATCATTGCATGATTAAAAGTTCACTTCACAGAAGATCGGCTCCACGTTGAAACGAGCCCTCAGCTGTGTGAGCAGGAAACAATCAGGATAGGTTTTCAGCCTCTGGATGTAAACGCAAAGGTCCACATTGACCGACAGCAAGCAGGGATCTTGAAAATGGCAAGTAATTACAGAATTGACCAAAGTCTTTAAAAGTTGCCAGACTTTACAATATTCAATATATGAGGCTTTTATTTACAGACATCAGGACTAGCCCTTTAAAGAGCATCTCCCCAAAACGACAAAATCTTCAGTCAAATTATATTCATTTTGGGGCTAGCTGGCTGACAACCAATATGGCCGCCATCACGGCTTTCACAGGTAGTTGTCACTCATTATACATCTGTATGGGAACAGTAACCAACCCATATCCCAGATCTGCAGTCCTGACATGTGGCGAGGGAGGAAGTGATGGCGGGATCTGCGCAGCGTCCTACACCAGGGTAATACGTGCTGGCGGCAGACAATATCATTACAGTCCACAGGTCACATCAGAACGGAGAACTTACATGAAATGACAACTTCCAGCATAATCCTAGGAATTATATTGTGGTAATAAAACCCTCATGGTGTATCCATGGCTGGGGCGTAGACCGGCAACATGTGGACTATCCACCATGGTGGATCCATACAATCAGGAGGTCGTACAGTATATTATTATCCTCTACTATCCCTAGAGACATCCATCCCTGAGGAGCAGATAAAGAGGTCTATCCCTGAGAAGCAGATAAAGAGGTCTATCCCTGAGGAGCAGATAAAAAGGTCTATCCCTGAGGAGCAGATAAAGAGGTCTATCCCTGAGAAGCAGATAAAGAGGTCCATCCCTGAGGAGCAGATAAAGAGGTCCATCCCTGAGGAGCAGATAAAGAGGTCCATCCCTGAGAAGCAGATAAAGAGGTCTATCCCTGAGGAGCAGATAAAGAGGTCCATCCCTGAGGAGCAGATAAAGAGGTCCATCCCTGAGAAGCAGATAAAGAGGTCCATCCCTGAGGAGCAGATAAAGAGGTCCATCCCTGAGAAGCAGATAAAGAGGTCTATCCCTGAGGAGCAGATAAAGAGGTCCATCCCTGAGGAGCAGATAAAGAGGTCCATCCCTGAGAAGCAGATAAAGAGGTCTATCCCTGAGGAGCAGATAAAGAGGTCCATCCCTGAGGAGCAGATAAAGAGGTCCATCCCTGAGAAGCAGATAAAGAGGTCTATCCCTGAGGAGCAGATAAAGAGGACCATCCCTGAGGAGCAGATAAAGAGGTCCATCCCTGAGGAGCAGATAAAGAGGTCCATCCCTGAGTAGCAGATAAAGAGGTCCATCCCTGAGGAGCAGATAAAGAGGTCCATCCCTGAGGAGCAGATAAAGAGGTCCATCCCTGAGGAGCAGATAAAGAGGTCCATCCCTGAGGAGCAGATAAAGAGGTCCATCCCTGAGGAGCAGCTCTGTATGTGATAACTCGTATATATGTGATAGAGGTGCGAGTGGCAATATGAGGGGGTAACACCCTGGAACGATAGCTACTGTCCACTGTATAATGGTAACGACCATCACTCTCAGCAGACATTATACAAGGCTCCATCACTGGGCGTCCTCTTTGACCTGGTCAGCATGGTGTCTGCTGGTACTGCTTGAGAAAGGTCCTGTTGTGTTGAAACGTCGCACCTGTGGGTGAATATAATTCCATTTATTTTGGATGTGCTGCCTCGTCAGTCTCTATTTTTGCATTCCATATGTGGGACTTTGGATCAGGTTCCTTTGAGGCTTGCACCCATTATATTGCATTTTGCCTTGTTGCTCCGGTGCTGTGATAACCTCTGTTTTGTTCTGTATTGACCCCGACCCACAACTAATCCACACATATTAACCAATCATATTTCTCATCAGCTGAATAACGTGACACAAACTTTCTAGAAGTCATCAAGAGTGACGAGCGCATAAACTCCTGGCGGTCAGAGACAACAGGAGTAGCAGTCTCCCTGCCCCCGCCTCATCCACAGTAACACATATTTAGGTAAATTACTGCCCCATGGGGACGTCCTGTATGTGCCAAATACAAAGAATAAATTCCTACATTCTCTTTCTCGCAGACTTTAGTTACCCCATCAAGTAATTACTGGTTACGTTGTCACACTGGCCAATGGTAACCATGACAACACTTTGGGACTAAAAATGCAGTACCAGGAGACAAGTAACCATGGCAACGCCGCTGACCAGCTATCGGCCAGGAGTAACCATGACAATTGAGCAGTAAGCTCCTTTAACCCTTCCAGGAGAACGGCATACATGGCGCTTCTGCCCGAAGATTGAGGGAATGTCACAATGCGCACATCCAATATCTCACGGAGAAGTCACAACGCAGGCAAACGCTCCAGAACGCAGCCGACTTTCTCCATTGTTTTATTAATTGCCTGACGTTGATCACATCTTACTAATAAAAGGAACATGTCAGAAGTAGAATGGAGTACGGCTCTGAAGGATCATGTCAGCGAGAGCGGTGGAATCAGGTTTCCTATAGACGTGGAGAACTAGTGCGCCTCCGTATACAATGCATCAGGCGGCTGTCCCGTTCATGTGACGACACGGCAGTAGTGGTCGCTGTTCAGCGCGGTCATGAGTACCACACTCGTCATGAAGCCTGAGACATTTCCTCGTGTCACACTCAGATGAACCAGCAATATTTTTCCTATTTCTAGTCAGGGCGTTGAAGCGACATTTTATACACGTGGCCACCATAGTGTAACGGAAACGCTGCATGGAATTAACACATAACGCTGCACAACGTTGGGTAAGCGTCCTTTTACACCGGCCAATATGGACCATAAAAATGAGCGCCGATCAACGAGGCAGCTTCTCTCACAAGGAATGATCGGCTGTGTATGGGGACAGGTTACTGCGATCGCTCGTCCTCATACGTTTCCATCATGGCGGCAGCACGTCGCTGATTACACCGGGGGATGCGCCGCCGACAATGATGATATTTAGTGCTACATAAATAATAAGGTCAGAAGATGAACAAAGTGTTTGCCCGATCATTGCCGTGTAAAAGGTTCTTAAGGGACCATCTACACAACCTGACGCACTCTCTGCAGACGACACTCTGAGGGCAGCGTGATCTTAGAAGATAGCCAGATGGTCCGCATAGGAGGGAGCCGCAGCACAAGGGGCGACCTCCGCCATTGTGAATACCATGAATGTCAGTCTCGTTCACAGCTGCACCTCGTATGACATCGCCCGACCCGTGACAAAAGCTGAAAACAAGGAAATCCGCCCAAGAGAAAGAAAGAAATCCTCCCGAGAGCAGCAATTTCTATGAACTTTTCTATTGACACGTCCGAGTTTCTGCCTCCAGGAAACGATTTCTGATAAACAAAATTGAACGCAGCGCTGAGGCCGAGGAGACGACGAGAATGTGACCTGGTTCAGCCGCCTCATCAATTCAGTGTGCAGCCCAGAGGGACGCGGCGCTCGGACATGATTAATCGTTACCTGTTTATTATCGATGATCTGAGGACACGGTGCGGAGCGCTCTGCCCCCACCAGTCTACCATTAACCTCCAATGACCATCAACTATCAGACATCCCAAACCTTACTCCTCCGTGCTCGCTGTGATCACTGATCTGATGAGGAGATCTAGGAGGGAATTCTGTGGCTCTCTGATCAGGAAGCTTTTCATCGCACCTCAGGTGTTCAGATAAATGTTCCAGTCCTGAAGGTCTATCGGGAGACAATCATCCCAGCGGCCATTACAAGGAGAAAACTTTAGGAGCCAGTGGGACCACTGCCAAAGATCGATCCTTTAGTGGCCAGACAATAAACTTCCATAGACTCCACACAAGACTAGAATATCTAGAAACATCGTCTATCCGGCTCCTGGGATGTGAATATCCTCACATACATCAGTCTCCACCAGCGTCTCTCGATAGCACTAGGTGTCCCTCCACCTGCACTGACAGGAGATGCACAATAATCACTCAGGTTCCAGGGTTTGCACCTTCTTTACATGTTGTGGAGGGGCGTGCGGATGGTTTTGCATACAGGACAGGTCTATTCTTTACAGATTTAATTTAAATGTAGCTCCAGTGAATTGATAGTAAAATATCTGAACAGTTCAAGACCCTGGGGGTAGATTATCCGCCATTACACGACTGCCCCAGCACAGGAATAATGGGGCAATGACTGTGCTGCCTACAGAAACCTGCCCTGGTGCGGCGGCGCGCTCTGCTCGCTCTGGACAATGGTGTTGGCCATGATGTGAATGATTGACATATGCGAAGATGAAATGATGGAAAAACCCAACCGAGCAAAGCTTAGACTGCCGACTTTAAAAACCACTTACACCCCTCCAAAACTTCTATGCATATCAATAGGTAGAGAACGTCTAGACACAAGGAAGGAAAGAAGGAAGGAAAGAAGGAAGGAAAGAAGGAAGGAAAGAAGGAAGGAAAGAAGGAAGGAAAGAAGGAAGGAAAGAAGGAAGGAAAGAAGGAAGGAAAGAAGGAAGGAAAGAAGGAAGGAAAGAAGGAAGGAAAGAAGGAAGGAAAGAAGGAAGGAAAGAAGGAAGGAAAGAAGGAAGGAAAGAAGGAAGGAAAGAAGGAAGGAAAGAAGGAAGGAAAGAAGGAAGGAAAGAAGGAAGGAAAGAAGGAAGGAAAGAAGGAAGGAAAGAAGGAAGGAAAGAAGGAAGGAAAGAAGGAAGGAAAGAAGGAAGGAAAGAAGGAAGGAAAGAAGGAAGGAAAGAAGGAAGGAAAGAAGGAAGGAAAGAAGGAAGGAAAGAAGGAAGGAAAGAAGGAAGGAAAGAAGGAAGGAAAGAAGGAAGGAAAGAAGGAAGGAAAGAAGGAAGGAAAGAAGGAAGGAAAGAAGGAAGGAAAGAAGGAAGGAAAGAAGGAAGGAAAGAAGGAAGGAAAGAAGGAAGGAAAGAAGGAAGGAAAGAAGGAAGGAAAGAAGGAAGGAAAGAAGGAAGGAAAGAAGGAAGGAAAGAAGGAAGGAAAGAAGGAAGGAAAGAAGGAAGGAAAGAAGGAAGGAAAGAAGGAAGGAAAGAAGGAAGGAAAGAAGGAAGGAAAGAAGGAAGGAAAGAAGGAAGGAAAGAAGGAAGGAAAGAAGGAAGGAAAGAAGGAAGGAAAGAAGGAAGGAAGGAAGGAAAGAAGGAAGGAAGGAAAGAAGGAAAGAAAGAAGGAAGGAAAGAAGGAAGGAAGGAAAGAAGGAAAGAAAGAAGGAAGGAAAGAAGGAAGGAAAGAAGGAAGGAAAGAAGGAAGGAAAGAAGGAAGGAAAGAAGGAAAGAAGGAAGGAAGGAAGGAAAGAAGGAAGGAAGGAAGGAAAGAAGGAAGGAAGGAAGGAAGGAAAGAAGGAAAGAAGGAAAGAAGGAAAGAAGGAAGGAAGGAAGGAAGGAAAGAAGGAAGGAAAGAAGGAAGGAAGGAAAGAAGGAAGGAAGGAAAGAAGGAAGGAAGGAAGGAAAGAAAGAAGGAAGGAAGGAAGGGGGTGACGGTGACAATCTCCCATCCTGCAGTCATTGGACTGGCTCAACCTTCTGAAGACAAGTCCCTGAAATCGCTCCCTTTCCACGTGACCGGATGACACTTCTGCCATAAGCACCAAGTCCAGGGGTAAAACCATGAAATAGTTGGAGACGTTTGCAGATTTTCAGATTTCAAATGAGATTTATCTTAAATTTATTCTATTCAAGAAGGAAAATCCTGTGGAAGAGGAACGTTGGAGCAGCAGCAGCGAGATAGTAGGATCCAGCGTCTGCGCACCCCCTCATCCCTATCGCCTGTCTATTCTAAGACCAGGTAATGAATAGACCCCGAGGCATCGATGTCTGTGTGTGTGAGGGCAGAGAGTGGGAGTCGCGGAGGAGACGGGCGCTGCGCCATGACAAGTACCGGGACGCTGCAGAGGCTTCTCTGGGCCTTTTTCTTTCTTTAACCTTTTCATTTTTTATTGCCATCTTCCAGAATTGAACGGAGACGACACAGAGGCTTAAAATAATAATGAGGAAATGACAGCAGGACGCGCGTGAAATATCGTAATGGACGCCAGACATGGACGCCATCATTACCTCAGATCAATACATTAAACGCATGAGATGTAAATGGAGGGACGCGCCCGATACACATATTTATGGCTTCAATCACTGCCATCTCCATCACCGATAAACGGCCGTAATCTTCTGTAGAAACATCTCAGTGTGAGCAGCAAGAACCAATGATAAACTACAACGTGAAGCGCCGGACTCCCGGAACACCCCGTATAACGTGAAGCGCTGGACTCCCGGAACACCCCTGTATAACGTGAAGCGCTGGACTCCCGGAACACCCCGTATAACGTGAAGCGCTGGACTCCCGGAACACCCCGTATAACGTGAAGCGCTGGACTCCCGGAACACCCCGTATAACGTGAAGCGCTGGACTCCCGGAACACCCCGTATAACGTGAAGCGCTGGACTCACGGAACACCCCGTATAATGCGAAGCGCTGGACTCCCGGAACACCCCGTATAATGCGAAGCGCGAGGTCTGCGCAGAATAGTGAGCGTGAAACCATGTAAACATACCACGCATCAGGGACCGTGCACCCCGCTACTGAAAACCCATCAGGGACCGTGCACCCCTCTACATACCACCCATCAGGGACCGTGCACCCCGCTACTGAAAACCCATCAGGGACCGTGCACCCCTCTACATACCACCCATCAGGGACTGTGCACCCCGCTACTGAAAACCCATCAGGGACAGTGCACCCCTCTACATACCACCCATCAGGGACCGTGCACCCCTCTACATACCACCCATCAGGGACCGTGCACCCCTCTACATACCACCCATCGGGGACCGTGCACCCCTCTACATACCACCCATCGGGGACCTTGCACCCCTCTACATACCACACATCGGGGACCGTGCACCCCTCTACATACCACCCATCGGGGACCGGGCACGCTTCTACATACCACCCATCAGGGGCTGTGCAACCCGCTACTGAAAATCCATCAGGGACCGTGCACCCCTCTACATACCACCCATTGGGTACCGTGCACCCCTCTACATACCACCCATTGGGGACCGTGCACCCCTCTACATACCACCCATCAGGGACCAGGCACCCCTCTACATACCACCCATCAGGGACCGTGCACCCCTCTACATACCACCCATCGGGGACCGTGCACCCCTCTACATACCACCCATCAGGGACCAACCACCCCTCTACAGACCATCATCCATCAGGGACCATGCACCCCTCTACAGACCATCCATCAGGGACCGTGCACCCCTCTACAGACCATCCATCAGGGACCGTGCACCCCTCTACAGACCATCATCCATCAGAGACCGTGCACCCCTCTACAGACCATCCATCAGGGACCGTGCACCCCTCTACAGACCATCAGGGACCGTGCACCCCTCTACAGACCATCCATCGGGGACCGTGCACTCCTCTACAGACCATCCATCAGGGACAGTGCACCCCTTTACAGACCATCAGGGACTGTGCACCCCTCTACAGACCATCCACCAGGGACCGTGCACCCCTCTACAGACCATCATCCATCAGGGACCGTGCACCCCTCTACAGACCATCCATCAGGGACAGTGCACCCCTCTACAGACCATCCATCAGGGACAGTGCACCCCTCCACAGACCATCCATCAGGGACCGTGCACTCCTCTACAGACCATCCATCAGGGACCGTGCACTCCTCTACAGACCATCATCCATCAGGGACAGTGCACCCCTCTACAGACCATCAGGGACCGTGCACCCCTCTACAGACCATCCATCAGGGACAGTGCACCCCTCTACAGACCATCAGGGACCGTGCACCCCTCTACAGACCATCCATCAGGGACCGTGCACCCCTCTACAGACCATCCATCAGGGACAGTGCACCCCTCTACAGACCATCCATCAGGGACCGTGCACCCCTCTACAGACCATCCATCAGGGACCGTGCACCCCTCTACAGACCATCCATCAGGGACCGTGCACCCCTCTACAGACCATCCATCAGGGACAGTGCACCCCTCTACAGACCATCCATCAGGGACCGTGCACTCCTCTACAGACCATCCATCAGGGACCGTGCACTCCTCTACAGACCATCCATCAGGGACAGTGCACCCCTCTACAGACCATCAGGGACCGTGCACCCCTCTACAGACCATCCATCAGGGACCGTGCACCCCTCTACAGACCATCAGGGACCGTGCACCCCTCTACAGACCATCCATCGGGGACCGTGCACTCCTCTACAGACCATCCATCAGGGACAGTGCACCCCTTTACAGACCATCAGGGACTGTGCACCCCTCTACAGACCATCCACCAGGGACCGTGCACCCCTCTACAGACCATCATCCATCAGGGACCGTGCACCCCTCTACAGACCATCCATCAGGGACAGTGCACCCCTCTACAGACCATCCATCAGGGATAGTGCACCCCTCTACAGACCATCCATCAGGGACCGTGCACTCCTCTACAGACCATCATCCATCAGGGACAGTGCACCCCTCTACAGACCATCAGGGACCGTGCACCCCTCTACAGACCATCCATCAGGGACAGTGCACCCCTCTACAGACCATCAGGGACCGTGCACCCCTCTACAGACCATCCATCAGGGACCGTGCACCCCTCTACAGACCATCCATCAGGGACAGTGCACCCCTCTACAGACCATCCATCAGGGACCGTGCACCCCTCTACAGACCATCCATCAGGGACCGTGCACCCCTCTACAGACCATCCATCAGGGACCGTGCACCCCTCTACAGACCATCCATCAGGGACAGTGCACCCCTCTACAGACCATCCATCAGGGACCGTGCACTCCTCTACAGACCATCCATCAGGGACCGTGCACTCCTCTACAGACCATCCATCAGGGACAGTGCACCCCTCTACAGACCATCAGGGACCGTGCACCCCTCTACAGACCATCCATCAGGGACCGTGCACCCCTCTACAGACCATCCATCAGGGACCGTGCACTCCTCTACAGACCATCCATCAGGGACCGTGCACTCCTCTACAGACCATCCATCAGGGACAGTGCACCCCTCTACAGACCATCAGGGACCGTGCACCCCTCTACAGACCATCCATCAGGGACCGTGCACCCCTCTACAGACCATCCATCAGGGACAGTGCACCCCTCTACAGACCATCCATCAGGGACCGTGCACTCCTCTACAGACCATCCATCAGGGACAGTGCACCCCTCTACAGACCATCAGGGACCGTGCACCCCTCTACAGACCATTTATCAGGGACCGTGCACCCCTCTACAGACCATCCATCAGGGACCGTGCACCCCTCTACAGACAGGGGCATAGACTGTATTCAATACTTCAGCCACTGCCGCCAGAGACACCGCAACCTCCTTATCAATATCCAATCAGCATTTGGAGTAAAGGAGGAACCCGATGACTGGCCGAGGAGTATAAATAAACCAAGAGCAACCTGAGCTGCAGCTCTAACTGTGACTGGAGGACTAGACACCTGATGATCAGCACAAGATACATAAAGTAACGCCGCGTTACCAGGAGGTTCAACAGGAAAATTTTAAACTTTGTATTTAGGCATCAGAGTGCCACACTTACTGGATTGTGTACTCCAGCTCTTCCCCACGTGGCACAACCAGTTCATAGAGGCCACGTTTAGACGCAGCCATGTCTGTGCCGAGACAGGAGGGTTATGAGATTCTCTATAATATGCAGCAGGACGAGTACGATCTGAGGCAACGGATTAGACATTATAATAAAACCTACAGCAAGAGCATCGAGTACGGGATTTAATCATTGACTGTGAAATATCAGCCTTTATGCGAGTAAACACGAGCGCACATCTGGAGCCGCTCGCATGATGGACAGACGCGCTCTGAAAGACATCACCTGCTGCCCGTCACGAGGAGAACTGCCTGTACCGAGACATCCGAGCACAACGCCAAAAACAGGCTGCCACGTCTGTCACACCACAGGCGGCTGCACCAACACCAGGCTGCCACACAAACGGGAGGGGGCTGCACCAAAAACAGGCTGCCACGTTTGTCACACCGAAGGCGGCTGGACCAACACCAGGCTGCCACACCAAAGGCGGCTGCACCAACATCAGGCTGCCACGTCTGTCACACCACAGGTGGCTGCACCAACACCAGGCGGCCACATCGAAGGTGGCTGCACCAACATCAGGGTGCCACGTCCGTCACACCACAGGCGGCTGCACCAACACCAGGCTGCCACATAGAAGGCGGCTGCACCAACATCAGGCTGCCACGTCCGTCACACCACAGGCGGCTGCACCAACACCAGGCTGCCACACCACAGGGAGGGAGTCGCACCAAAAACAGGCTGCCACGTCTGTCACACCACAGGCGGATGCACCAACACCAGACTACCACGTCCGTCACACCACAGGGAGGGAGCCGCACCAAAAACAGGCTGCCACGTCTGTCACACCACAGGCGGCTGCACCAACACCAGGCTGCCACACCACAGGGAGGGAGCCGCACCAACACCAGGCTGCCACGTCTGTCACACCACAGGCGGCTGCACCAACACCAGGCTGCCACACAAACGGGAGGGGGCTGCACCAAAAACAGGCTGCAACGTCTGTCACACCGAAGGCGGCTGGACCAACACCAGGCTGCCACACCACAGGTGGCTGCACCAACACCAGGCGGCCACATCGAAGGTGGCTGCACCAACATCAGGGTGCCACGTCCGTCACACCACAGGCGGCTGCACTAACACCAGGCTGCCACGTCCGTCACACCACAGGCGGCTGCACCAACACCAGGCTGCCACGTCCGTCACACCACAGGCGGCTGCACCAACACCAGGCTGCCACATCGAAGGCTGCTGCACCAACATCAGGCTGCCACGTCCGTCACACCGAAGGCAGTTGCACCAAATATAGGCTGCCACGTCTGTCACACCACAGGTAACTGCACAACAACCAGGCTGCCACTTCTATGTCACACCACAGGCGGCTGCACCAACACTAGTCTAGAACGTGCCCACAGCTGGCTGTGGATCATCACATGATTGAAAAGTTTGGATTTTTTTTAAAAGTAAATGAAGGTTGTTTTATTCTCACACATCTTCAGAACATCTTTCATCAGGATCCCTGGATAATTAAGCCCCAGGTAAGTCAGAGACGTGCTGGGTTATCTCTGCCCTGTAGAACGGGTTAACAGAGCAGTTCTGACTATTTTAATATTCATGTCTCCACATTTCCCTAGGTGGCAAGCCCGAGGGATCAGCCATGCTTTCCTTGCTAGATTCACACCCTTAAGAACTGCCTGCGGAAAGATCTCTTTTTGTAGCACAGACGGTTGGCAAGACTAGAAATACAGAAGCAGCTCCAACACCTCCAAGAAATGTGGGACAGAAATAGGACAGGCTGCCACAGAGACCGTGCGCCGCATCCACTCCAGCGGTTAGCGCGCGCTCCCCGGAGAGACTCTTTTAGCAAGAAAGTAATGCGGTAATGAGGATGGAAGCTGCTTTGTGCTTTGTCCATTCAGATCAGCCCCTCCGGCTCTGCCTGCGCATAAAGATTAGCCACGGTCTTACGATAACGCTGCTGTTTTTGGGGTTTTTGCTGACCGGTTGCTTAGATTCAGGGCTGTGAATCTGTTGCTATAAAAAGTTTGCACGTTGGGAGAAACGAAGCGCCAAACACCGACTGTCTATAAACATTTCACCCCCAAACTGTGAGGTATCAGCGTCAGCCATTACTGCGTGACGTACAGAAGAGCCACGTACTAACAGTGCGCCACGCCAAGATGTGGACACAGAGACGCCGCTCCGATGAACGGGTGAATATTTGAGTTTGATTGTAGGATTAGGGTGAGATGGACAAAGTAAAGACATGACCTTCACTCAAGTACTGCAAGACGAAACCCCACTTGTTTTGGGGGGGGCTTGACTGAAGGATTACACCTGCCTCAAGTTTCATTGTAAATAACGCTCCACCTGCGGACAATACAGGATTCTGTGTGTGAGCTTTACCCATCAATGAGGAGCCAAGACCTCCGACTGTCGGCAGATCTGGTCCTATTTCTCCTGAACTCATCTTCTGTTCCTGCACCTTCAGTCAAGAGTAAAGATCCACGTCAGGTGATTCTACAGATCCGAGGTCAAGAGCGGCCAGACAATCCTCACATTAGGAAACAATCAACAACCCAATTTCATTCTTCCCCTTCATCAGATGTGAGGAGAGGGTCTGACAGCCTATTCCATTGTGAGGGGATCCCATCAGATGTCTACGGGCAGCCACGTTCTGGAGCCACCATCTACGATCATCACTGAAGGGACTGGTCTGTGGCATCTTACGGACACGTTCTGTAGGGAGGCCACGCCAGCGGTGCTTTCACTCAGCGTAGCATGTGGATCCATTATCCGTGTAAACATCAGTCCTATGAGCTGGGAGGTCATTGCTGCCACAGACACATGGAAACGTCCCCTCTGCCCCTTCTCGGAGAGGACGCTCGGTATGTGGAGAGCTGCACGAGGACCTTCCGACGTGTTTTATCTTTCACTTCTACAAGCGCCTCACGTCTTGTACGCACCGAGCTCCTGAGAAGCGGCAGACGCAGGAATCTGGATTTATCTGCAGTCTTTCCGGTATTAAGAGAATAATAGGTGGAATTTAACCCATTGCAAATGTGTTCTCCATATTTCTGGCAATAGTTCGCGGAGGTTAATCACATGCACAATCCTCAATTACATCCGTGCAGCATTGCAGCTTGTGAACACCTCCGGGTCGCGCTCGGCTCCCTTGTCATTTTGTTTTCCACAGCAATTGCCAACTCTCATGGCTGGCAACATTTTCCGGTGACAACTTTCCAAATGAGTTGAGGGCGCCGGGACCACCGAGCTCCCATCTGCCGACGTGTTTGTACAATCAAGTGCAGAGAAGAAAAGACTCCAAGAGCCCAGCTGACCGCGCAGAAAAACATCCGCCGTTCTGAGCGAGTTCTATGTTTAACCTTCAGCTCGAGAACATCACGAGCCGGACAACAAATGCCCCGTTCACTTGTGCCAGATTTCACGTGGATTTCTGCTCCGGAGTCAGCGTGAATTCTGTCTCCCATCAAATACAATGGGAAATGCGCGTCTCCTCTGTGCAGACGTGGCAGAAAAGCACAAGGGTCTGCACACGTGGATTAGTCGACATCAATCTGCTTATCCGCATAACTAGATTGGATTTCTACTATATATGTCACGGTAAATCTGCGTCGAGTTCTCTGCGGAATTGCCGCAGGTTTTACGGTGCCGATTCAATTCATAGTACGAAAAACCTTCCATAGGCGGAAAAAAATCAGCGTGGAATTGATGGCGTGCTGCGGAATATGTGATCCACATCACGTCAATTCTGCTGCAGGGTTTTAGTGCGGATTTCACGGTTTACAACACGGTGACATGTGCGCCTTAATCTACGTTACAATTTGCATGTAACACGTGAATTTCATTGCGGAATAAAAAAAAGTCGGTTCACACGGGGTAAATTAACAAAGGTCGGATTTGCTGCGTAAATGTTCTGCAGAAAATCCGCAGGGAAATCTGCACCAAAAATAGAAGTTCACAAAAATGTTTGCAGAAAATGTTTGCAGCAAAACCGGCAAAAAGGCGCCGGGAAATCCGCACCAAATCGTAAATGGTCTAAAAAAAAAACAACCACACTAGTCACACCTCGTCTGACGCTCCCACGGCAACTCGTCCCTGGAAACCTCATTCACAAGCAAACAATGCAGATTATTGTCGGATATCACATGGAAAGCCATCAAGTCTGACACATGTGAACAGGGTCTTAGGGGAAGGTCAAACTAGGTACAGAAAATCTGCACCATGTTAATTCCTGGCTGATTTGTTTTTTGGCTCATGTGGACAGGGTTTTAATTTTTACACACACATGTATCGTACTGTTCATGCTACTCAGCCGTAGGGATGCATCGAAACATAGTATTTCCATACCGCGCACCCTCATCGGTTCAATACCGTTATTTCATGGATTTCGATATTAAGCTGTTCGTATGAATGTAGTGAGCGGGGCTGCGGCTGTGTAATACATTCAAGGGGTAAATAAAGAGGGGGGTGCGCCTTGGATCATGTCACGGGGAATCCCTGTGACAAATACCATATATGGGCAGATAGTCCATTGAAGGACCCCAGGACTGTCTGATCAGATTTCCTCTTGTCAGGGCATACGGAGGTCTGTCCTAACATCTGCCTGTGTGCTATCAGTATATAGATATATGCCTGTGTGCTATCAGTATATAGATGTATGCCTGTGTGCTATCAGTATATAGATGTATGCCTGTGTGCTATCAGTATATAGATGTATGCCTGTGTGCTATCAGTATATAGATGTATGCCTGTGTGCTATCAGTATATAGATGTATGCCTGTGTGCTATCAGTATATATATGCCTGTGTGCTATCAGTATATAGAGACACGAGGCGGAGCCGGGGAGCAGACGAGGCGGAGCCGGGGAGCAGACGAGGCGGAGCCGGGGAGCAGACGAGGCGGAGCCGGGGAGCAGACGAGCCGGGGAGCAGACGAGGCAGAGCCGGGGAGCAGACGAGCCGGGGAGCAGACGAGGCGGAGCCGGGGAGCAGACGAGGCAGAGCCGGGGAGAAGACGAGGCAGAGCCGGGGAGAAGACGAGGCAGAGCCGGGGAGAAGACGAGGCAGAGCCGGGGAGAAGACGAGGCAGAGCCGGGGAGAAGACGAGGCAGAGCCGGGGAGAAGACGAGGCAGAGCCGGGGAGAAGACGAGGCAGAGCCGGAGAGAAGACGAGGCAGAGCCGGGGAGAAGACGAGGCAGAGCCGGGGAGAAGACGAGGCAGAGCCGGGGAGAAGACGAGGCAGAGACGGGGAGAAGACGAGGCAGAGACGGGGAGAAGACGAGGCAGAGACGGGGAGAAGACGAGGCAGAGACGGGGAGAAGACGAGGCAGAGACGGGGAGAAGACGAGGCAGAGCCGGGGAGAAGACGAGGCAGAGACCCGGGGAGAAGACGAGGCAGAGACCCGGGGAGAAGACGAGGCAGAGACCCGGGGAGAAGACGAGGCAGAGACCCGGGGAGAAGACGAGGCAGAGACCCGGGGAGAAGACGAGGCAGAGACCCGGGGAGAAGACGAGGCAGAGACCCGGGGAGAAGACGAGGCAGAGACCCGGGGAGAAGACGAGGCAGAGACCCGGGGAGAAGACGAGGCAGAGACCCGGGGAGAAGACGAGGCAGAGACCCGGGGAGAAGACGAGGCAGAGACCCGGGGAGAAGACGAGGCAGAGCCGGGGAGAAGACGAGGCAGAGCCGGGGAGAAGACGAGGCAGAGCCGGGGAGAAGACGAGGCAGAGACGGGGAGAAGACGAGGCAGAGACGGGGAGAAGACGAGGCCCATAGATGCTGCCAGTGACAGCTGCAGAAAACCAGGACATAGAGTAAGAGGCGCAGTGTAAACAATACCTCGATCAATACTCTAAATATAAACCGTGAGATCGCCATTCAGACCACAATAACAGGCAAATGGCAGATGATAAACACCAATGACCTGCACAGCGGCTGTGTCGACGCTGCCGGGCCAGGACTTGGGAAATGAAGAAACTGGTGATACAAAAAGAAGTGTTGACAAGAGAAGATGAAGCAGAGAAATTACCCAGAAACACAGAATGTGAAGGCGGAAGAGTAGCGGCGTCTGCCAATTGTAGGATGTGTGATGAGGAATCCGACAGATGTACCAGATATAGAAGAACAAGACCCCCCGGCGTCCCAGTCCAGGTTCTAGAGCAGTTACTGCATGAAATGACAGGAGATGGCGGCAGACTTCGCCTCCGTCACCTTGTGTTTACACTTTGTGCTCCATCTTGTGGAGAATTATCACAGCGGGGGACGGCACAATGTGCTGCTTTGCATAAAGGAAATGTGTGAAAGAAGAAGAAAACTCAAGGAAGTAGAAATGGTGAGGCCCCCACTACACAGCCGGGGGACAGGAGCGTCATGAGGAGTCACAAGACGATGAACAGGAAACAAGATAAACAAAAAAAAACAGACGGGAAAACGAAAACAAGTAAAAACCAGACACAGAACAAGAAACCCGACAAAAGGCCGGAACTAAGCGGGAGCAGCAAGGAGAGAAGCGACCAAAACTGGTGACCAACTACCGGAAGGACGGATGCGGAACATGGACTGCCACTGCTGACTGCAGGCTGGATCACGGCTACGTATACATTGTACATTTACCGGTAGCGGCAATTCTAGCATGTTCTATTCTGCACATACACCGGCCAATAGTCTCCACATCTGCGGCGCGTACACGAGAGATTGACTGTTCTCTTCATCAGTCGTTATACGAGGAAAACAGAAGACAAACATTCTAACCGTTGAATATTTCTGACCAGTGAAATATAACAGCGCTACGTGGATCAGACCGCAGATAAGACGCATGGGACATCGTCCTGTACATGAGGAAGCTGGATGTAAAACCCACCACACAACGACCCGCAATACAAACAGCAATTATACAAGACCTGAAACCATACAATTCACTAAGTGCCACAGTGGCTTATGTAAGACGACAGAGTCAAGGTCATCAGAATGGCACCCGCCTCTGGGGGGCCACACTGCACCGTCAACAGGTGGAACGAAAACTGTATAGTTACCGGAAGATCACAGCTCTTCACTGGTAAACTGCTCAGTATAGTTACAGAAGCTGACTATATAATGAGTAATGTAATGTATGTACACAGTGACTCCACCAGCAGAATAGTGAGTGCAGCTCTGGAGTATAATACAGGATGTAACTCAGGATCAGTACAGGATAAGTAATGTAATGTATGTACACAGTGACTCCACCAGCAGAATAGTGAGTGCAGCTCTGGAGTATAATACAGGATGTAACTCAGGATCAGTACAGGATAAGTAATGTAATGTATGTACACAGTGACTCCACCAGCAGAATAGTGAGTGCAGCTCTGGAGTATAATACAGGATGTAACTCAGGATCAGTACAGGATAAGTAATGTAATGTAAGTACACAGTGACTCCACCAGCAGAATAGTGAGTGCAGCTCTGGAGTATAATACAGGATGTAACTCAGGATCAGTACAGGATAAGTAATGTAATGTATGTACACAGTGACTCCACCAGCAGAATAGGGAGTGCAGCTCTGGAGTATAATACAGGATGTAACTCAGGATCAGTACAGGATAAGTAATGTAATGTATGTACACAGTGACTCCACCAGCAGAATAGTGAGTGCAGCTCTGGAGTATAATACAGGATATAACTCAGGATCAGTACAGGATAAGTAATGTATTGTATGTACACAGTGACTCCACCAGCAGAATAGTGAGTGCAGCTCTGGAGTATAATACAGGATGTAACTCAGGATCAGTACAGGATAAGTAATGTATGTACACAGTGACTCCACCAGCAGAAAAGTGAGTGCAGCTCTGGAGTATAATACAGGATGTAACGCAGGATCAGTACAGGATAAGTAATGTAATGTATGTACACAGTGACTCCACCAGCAGAATAGTGAGTGCAGCTCTGGAGTATAATACAGGATGTAACTCAGGATCAGTACAGGATAAGTAATGTAATGTATGTACACAGTGACTCCACCAGCAGAATAGTGAGTGCAGCTCTGGAGTATAATACTGGATATAACTCAGGATCAGTACAGGATAAGTAATGTATGTACACAGTGATTCCACCAGCAGAATAGTGAGTGCAGCTCTGGAGTATAATACAGGATATAACTCAGGATCAGTACGGGATAAGTAATGTAATGTATATACACAGTGACTCCACCAGCAGAATAGTGATTGCAGCTCTGGAGTATAATACAGGATATAACTCAGGATCAGTACAGGATAAGTAATGTAATGTATGTACACAGTGATTCCACCAGCAGAATAGTGAGTGCAGCTCTGGCGTATAATACAGGATATAAATCCGGATCAGTACAGGATAAGTAATGTAATGTATGTACACAGTGACTCCACCAGCAGAATAGTGAGTGCAGCTCTGGAGTATAATACAGGATGTAACTCAGGATCAGTACAGGATAAGTAATGTAATGTATGTACACAGTGACTCCACCAGCAGAATAGTGAGTGCAGCTCTGGAGTATAATACAGGATGTAACTCAGGATCAGTACAGGATAAGTAATGTAATGTATGTACACAGTGTCTCCACCAGCAGAATAGTGAGTGCAGCTCTGGAGTATAATACAGGATATAACTCAGGATCAGTACAGGATAAGTAATGTAATGTATGTACACAGTGACTCCACCAGCAGAATAGTGAGTGCAGCTCTGGAGTATAATACAGGATGTAACTCAGGATCAGTACAGGATAAGTAATGTAATGTATGTACACAGTGACTCCACCAGCAGAATAGTGAGTACAGCTCTGGAGTATAATACAAGATGTAACTCAGGATCAGTACAGGATAAGTAATGTAATGTATATACATAGTGACTCCACCAGCAGAATAGTGAGTACAGCTCTGGAGTATAATACAGGATATAACTCAGGATCAGTACAGGATAAGTAATGTAATGTATATACACAGTGACTCCACCAGCAGAATAGTGAGTGCAGCTCTAGGTGTATCTCAGGATTATCTTCAATTTTATTATTTGGAGATTCACAGTTTTCCTCCATGCTTACTAGAATAATTACTTTTAGTTTTTACGCAGTGCAGAAATTATGAACACAACAGGCGATAATGTCTGACCAAAGCCACAGGGGAATGAACAGCAGCTCCAGAGGACACAATACTGGCACATACAAAGTGAAGCCCCGACACCATATTTATAAACATAATTATCCAGCAGCCCCAACAGAGCCCTGTCATGGTCAAAATAATAAGAAAAAACAATAGCACCACCTACAGCGAGGTCAGAGGATTTCACCTGAGCCACAGACAGCAGCAACTAACGCTCAATATCAACAAGAAAATCATTTATCTAGTAATATATGTCATTACTCATACACATCAATACCAGCAGTGCACATATATACCTACATCTACACACACACACACACACACACACACACACACACACACACACACACACACACACACACACACACACACACACACACACACACACACAGGACTAAATACATACACAGATATACAGTAGTGTGCAAAAGCTTTAGGCAGTTGTGGAACAATGCTGCAAAGTAAGAATGTTTTCAAAAATAGAAGTGTTAATAGTTTTTTTTTACCAATTAGAAAAAATCTAAACCAAATCAATATTTGGTGTGACCACCCTTTGCCATCAAAACAGCATCAATTCTTCTAGGGGGCCATGCTGGGGAACATGAATGAGAGGGGAGCCAAGCTGGGGAATAGGAATGAGAGGGGAGCCATGCTGGGGACCAGGAATGAGAGTGGTGCCATGCTGGGGAATAGAATGGAAGGGGAGCTATGCTGGGGAATAGGAATAAGATGGGAGCTATGCTGGGAAATAGAAATGATGGGGGAGCCATGCTGGGGACCAGGAATGACAGGGGAGCCATGCTGGGGAATAGGAATGAAGGGGGAGCCATGCTGGGGAATAGAATTGGAGGGAAGCTATGCTGGGGAATAGAATTGGAGGGGAGCTATGCTGGGGAATAGAATTGGAGTGGAGCTATGCTGGGGAATAGAATAGGAGGGGAGCTATGCTGGGGAATAGGAATGAGAGGGGAGCTATACTGGGGAATAGGAATGAGAGGAGAGCCATGCTGGGAAATAGGAATGAGAGGGGAGCCATGCTGGGGACCAGGAATGAGAGGGGAGCCATGCTGGGGAATAGAATTGGAGTGGAGCTATGCTGGGGAATAGAATAGGAGGGGAGCTATGCTGGGGAATAGGAATGAGAGGGGAGCTATACTGGGGAATAGGAATGAGAGGAGAGCCATGCTGGGAAATAGGAATGAGAGGGGAGCCATGCTGGGGACCAGGAATGAGAGGGGAGCCATGCTAGGGAGTAGAAATAAAAGGGGGATATTTGTGTGCTGTACATGTTTGCTGACTGCATTAAACACTGTAATCTGTAAACTTTTTTTTCTTCTGTGCAATTTTGGGTAGTCGACACACACATCGACATTCATGCATGAGGGGATTTTTAAATTAAGTCCTCTAGTTTGCGTTGATCGTTTTGACTCTATTTATAAATGTACACACACGTGACTGCAGACCCATCCCCAGCTCTCGTGGCAACTCCACACTGCTACTCTCTTCTAGACACATTTCCTCCATGCTGCTTGTGTGCTCGGTGCTGTGCAGAGCTCAGTGACTTACCTTTGGGTGACAGGTATCTCCAGTTTACCACGGGCTCAGGCCTCCCTGTAGCAATGCAGCTCAGACTGACGTTATTACCCTCATTGACAACGATATTCGAGGAGATCTCCACTATTGTAGGGGGAACTGCAAGACACAAAGGACAGAAGCGTCATCAGAAAAAACATATTCATCTGCAGGATCGGATCCACCAACATGTGTGCTTATTACGGTAAAACTTGCGTGCTTATTATGGTACAGCTTGCACGCTTATTACGGTACAACTAGCACGCTTTTTACGGTACAACTTGCGCGCTTATTACGGTACAGCTTGCACGCTTATTACGGTACAGCTTGCGCGCTTATTACGGTACAGCTTGCGCGCTTATTACGGTACAGCTTGCACGCTTATTACGGTACAGCTTGCGCGCTTATTACGGTACAGCTTGCGCGCTTATTACGGTACAGCTTGCACGCTTATTACGGTACAGCTTGCGCGCTTATTACGGTACAGCTTGCGCGCTTATTAGGATACAACTTGTGTGTTTAAAGTACAGCTTGTGCACTCATTACGGGACATCACAAGTGCTTATTACGGAATTATGCAGCTCCAGCTTTTAGATGTAGAAGTCAAGGTTCATTTCTAGCTAATAATAATTTTGCTCACTCCACAGAAGAGCAGACGCTGAGGCTGCAGCCGGACATTATCCATCTCTCCGCAAAGAGCTCGTCACACGGCGAACGCAACTAAATCTTCAATGCAATAAAAGATTTTATAATGAATGAAAAATGAATGGAAATTCCTGCAGGCGGGCGGGGTCTCCACGTGAAAACCCTTCAAGAGCGGAGAAGAAACGGGGCGCACCATCCTACTGGGGAACAATCCTGATCTCTCCCGCGCGATGTGCTGCGGGTGTCCTGCACTTCTGGGGGATACTCACGACTCACTGCAGCAATTTACAGACATTACGTTAGTGTGAATGGGAACGTATGACGTGCGGGCTTGGAGTGCAGCTTTTGGGCACGCTGCATTCATCCTACTTATGGGGGATTCTCAGTTTGTTTGTTTTTTATCTTTATTGACAATTGTGGGGAAAAAAAAAGGAAATGAAAAGCTGCAACGAAACCCACAAACCCGTTTTCTGGTGAAACCCCAGCCACAAATGTAGACCAACAGAGAAGACCCCCCCCTTATGAGCCTTCAGGCTGGGGCTACGGAGATTATTTGCCGTGTGATAATGCAGAGCGATTCCCTGAATATCTCCCTCCGTATTCAGCAGGCGCTCATCTTTACCCGCTGCGTTACGTGTAGGCGCCGCTGCTCGCTCTCCTGATCACGGCTTTTATTATTTCCTCTGTAGGTGAATATTTATGGGGGGAGCAGTGAGAGAAGATGACACAAGGAGGACGAGGCCCCAGGACAGGGATTGTTGCACGGAGGCTGCAGATACATGAGGCTCTGTTCACACTGCTGCTGGGTTCTGACAGGTTTCCGTTGCTCTGTAATGACAGTAATTCCGTTATCTGCAGAATTATTCTTCTAGTAACAAAAAAAAAGTTTGGAAACCCAACAAACTGACGGACTCATCATAAGTCAATGGGATATTTCAGGATTCGTGAGAAAACAGACGTGCCAAAGCGGCAATGACTCAGAAGAGAAGGCATGACACGGGTGTGAACAGAGCTCAACTATTAAGAGACAGTCCCACTGAAAATATCAAAGCTGAACCCCAAAGGTCGGTGCCGCGTGGAGTATCTGGAGGTCCCATGTTCTGTTGTGGATGATGAGGGAGTTGTCCACGCTGGTCCGCATCTTCCCACATACTTCTCATTAGCTGCTAGGAAGAAACCAGTCCATGTGCTGATCTTTTATTATAAGGAAAGTGCCGAGGCTGCAGATATGAGGAGAAGAAATATTTATCCAGAGCAGGGGACAAGCCGCTTACAGAGAGATTTCCAGCATGAGCAATGGGGGGTTAAAGTGGCCACGCGGCATAGAACCAACTGGCACAAGGAGGGGCCACCGGCACAAGCATTAGCTCAGAAGGGGTCCCATCAGCTGTGGTTGGGTGATGAAGAGCAGAGTCCAGGTGAAGCCTCCATTACCGGCCATGTTGCTGACGGGGGATGTCTCGGATGATGTATCGGGCGATGTCATGGGTTAAGCCTCGGATGATGTCTCGGATGATGTCATGGGTTAAGCCTCGGATGATGTCTCGGGCGATGTCATGGGTTAAGTCTCGGGCGATGCCATGGGTTTACTCTCGGGCGATGTCTCGGGCGATGCCATGGGTTATGTCTCGGATGAGGTCTTGGATGATGTCTCGGGCGATGCCATGGGTTAAGTCTTGGATGATGTCTCGGGCGATGCCACGGGTTAAGTCTCGGGCGATGTCTCGGATGAGGTCTCGGGCGATGTCTCGGATGAGGTCTCGGGCGACGTCTCGGATGAGGTCTCGGGCGACGTCTCGGGCGACGTCTCGGATGAGGTCTCGGGCGACGTCTCGGATGAGGTCTCGGGCGACGTCTCGGATGAGGTCTCGGGCGACGTCTCGGATGAGGTCTCGGGCGACGTCTCGGATGAGGTCTCGGGCGACGTCTCGGATGAGGTCTCGGGCGACGTCTCGGATGAGGTCTCGGGCGACGTCTCGGATGAGGTCTCGGGCGACGTCTCGGATGAGGTCTCGGGCGACGTCTCGGATGAGGTCTCGGGCGACGTCTCGGATGAGGTCTCGGGCGACGTCTCGGATGAGGTCTCGGGCGACGTCTCGGATGAGGTCTCGGGCGATGTCTCGGGCGATGTCTCGGGCGATGCCATGGGTTATGTCTCGGATGAGGTCTTGGATGATGTCTCGGGCGATGCCATGGGTTAAGTCTTGGATGATGTCTCGGGCGATGCCACGGGTTAAGTCTCGGGCGATGTCTCGGATGAGGTCTCGGGCGATGTCTCGGATGAGGTCTCGGGCGATGTCTCGGATGAGGTCTCGGGCGATGTCTCGGATGAGGTCTCGGGCGAAGTCTCGGATGAGGTCTCGGGCGATGTCTCGGATGAGGTCTCGGGCGATGTCTCGGATGAGGTCTCGGGCGATGTCTCGGATGAGGTCTCGGGCGATGTCTCGGATGAGGTCTCGGGCGATGTCTCGGATGAGGTCTCGGATGAGGTCTCGGGCGATGTCTCGGATGAGGTCTCGGGCGATGTCTCGGATGAGGTCTCGGGCGATGTCTCGGATGAGGTCTCGGGCGATGTCTCGGATGAGGTCTCGGGCGATGTCTCGGATGAGGTCTCGGGCGATGTCTCGGATGAGGTCTCGGGCGATGTCTCGGATGAGGTCTCGGGCGATGTCTCGGATGAGGTCTCGGGCGATGTCTCGGATGAGGTCTCGGGCGATGTCTCGGATGAGGTCTCGGGCGATGTCTCGGATGAGGTCTCGGGCGATGTCTCGGATGAGGTCTCGGGCGATGTCTCGGAGGAGGTCTCGGATGAGGTCTCGGGCGATGTCTCGGATGAGGTCTCGGGCGATGTCTCGGATGAGGTCTCGGGCGATGTCTCGGATGAGGTCTCGGGCGATGTCTCGGATGAGGTCTCGGGCGATGTCTCGGATGAGGTCTCGGGCGATGTCTCGGATGAGGTCTCGGGCGATGTCTCGGATGAGGTCTCGGGCGATGTCTCGGATGAGGTCTCGGGCGATGTCTCGGATGAGGTCTCGGGCGATGTCTCGGATGAGGTCTCGGGCGATGTCTCGGATGAGGTCTCGGGCGATGTCTCGGATGAGGTCTCGGGCGATGTCTCGGAGGAGGTCTCGGATGAGGTCTCGGGCGATGTCTCGGATGAGGTCTCGGGCGATGTCTCGGATGAGGTCTCGGGCGATGTCTCGGATGAGGTCTCGGGCGATGTCTCGGATGAGGTCTCGGGCGATGTCTCGGATGAGGTCTCGGGCGATGCCATGGGTTAAGTCTCGGGCGATGTCTCGGATGATGTCATGGGTTAAGCCTTGGATGATGCCTCCAGCCCCTCTGTACGGGATCTCCATAGTGGGGGGTGATGGGATATATGAATGGATCCCCCATTACAGTGATTTGCCCTAATCTCAGGAAGGGTAAATGTCAGAAGCATGTTCACACAACGCGTCATCGCCCTCAGTCATTCAGACTTTACAGCACAACATGAATTCCTCTGACCCGGCAGAACGGCCGCAGCCTCAGCTCTTCATCCGTCCGTGTCCATCATAAAGCTGCAGAAAATGTAACAAATCCCAAAGCAGTACAAGACGAAACCGGATAGGGACCGCCAGTGATCCTGCAGGAAATATTACCAGCAACGGGACCGGATAAACCGACTGGAACAGGGGAACCGCCTGACATGCCGGGGACCGCCAGTGAACACACCGCACCCCCCAAATGACAGGAGACCGATTATACAGATTCACTAACGCCAAATATACACAACACATCATCTGCTCTACTCATCACGCACTGATCCCGAGTTACAGCGGTCACATCTAGAGCTGCAGTCACAGCGGTCACATCTAGAGCTGCAGTTACAGCGGTCACATCTAGAGCTGCAGTCACAGCGGTCACATCTAGAGCTGCAGTCACAGCGGTCACATCTAGAGCTGCAGTCACAGCGGTCACATCTAGAGCTGCAGTTACAGCGGTCACATCTAGAGCTGCAGTCACAGCGGTCACATCTAGAGCTGCAGTTACAGCGGTCACATCTAGAGCTGCAGTCACAGCGGTCACATCTAGAGCTGCAGTCACAGCGGTCACATCTAGAGCTGCAGTCACAGCGGTCACATCTAGAGCTGCAGTCACAGCGGTCACATCTAGAGCTGCAGTCACATCTAGAGCTGCAGTCACAGCGGTCACATCTAGAGCTGCAGTTACAGCGGTCACATCTAGAGCTGCAGTCACAGCGGTCAAATCTAGAGCTGCAGTTACAGCGGTCACATCTAGAGCTGCAGTCACAGCGGTCACATCTAGAGCTGCAGTTACAGCGGTCACATCTAGAGCTGCAGTCACAGCGGTCACATCTAGAGCTGCAGTCACAGCGGTCAAATCTAGAGCTGCAGTCACAGCGGTCACATCTAGAGCTGCAGTCACAGCGGTCACATCTAGAGCTGCAGTCACATCTAGAGCTGCAGTTACAATTCTCTCAGGCTGCGTGAGCACACACCCCCTGCTGGATCGGGGCCTGCATGGAGAAAGCTCTGTAGAGCTGCAATATAAAAACTATGGGGTTAACACCCGGAACTAAACAGCTGACTGATGAACATCCCAAAATGCAATGTACTAGTTCGCAGTGCATTATGGGAGATCAGCTTAGTCGTTAGGGTGTTTGTCAGCGCAACGCTGATGGATTCCAAAACACAAACAGCAATAATGGAACTGCAGCTTTGGATGTGTCTGGTGTATAAGACATGATGTAATTCCAGAATTGTGACTGCAGCTCTGGATGGGACTGGAGTATAAGATCTGATCTACTTGTCCTGAGTTACAAGAGGCAGAGGATTTACTGAACATTACGTCTAATTCCAGCCTGTGGCGCAGGACACCGGGGTTACGTACAGAAGGTGACCCTCTCCCAAATTGAGGAGACTGATGACCCTGCAAACATTCGGAGGGTGTTGTGGCTCGCGTGTTCTTACACCGGAGCAGAAGGGGCGTTTTAGGTTAAAATAAGTAGGTGACAATTTACCGCAGGTCTCTGGGGGTGGAAGGAGTGATCGGCAGCAGCTTGCGGTGAATGAAGCATTTAAAGGTCACGCACGGTGGGTTGCGCTCGTCATGGGAAGGTGTAACAGGCGCCATAGACATCGTGCACCTTGTGACTTTGGCGCAGACCCTCATGTCCCAGGAGCCTCCAGCAGATGGGATGAGACTTCCAGAGTGTTCTGTCCTGGCCTCCCGGAGGACTGGAGGGTCACGCGGGACAGGAGGACGCGCTGCAGTCAGCACTTCAGGAGGAGGTGGTCTTTTTACGGGCGGCTGGTTCCCCATGTGGGTTCTGAAGAGCTCAGATCAGCAGAAAATGAGAGGAATGTTCTGTCGGAGCGCAGCCGGTCTACCGTTAACCCCGCTCATGCTTCACCGTCACAACAACAAGGTTTACCCATGAAGCTCTCTATCCAGATGGCGCTTCATATAAGCGCACAGCGTGAAACGATTCTACAAGCGGCAGCCGAGCCTGCACCCAGAGCAGAAATCAGTCATTACTGGAC
This sequence comes from Rhinoderma darwinii, assembly GCF_050947455.1. Classification (NCBI taxonomy): domain Eukaryota; kingdom Metazoa; phylum Chordata; class Amphibia; order Anura; family Rhinodermatidae; genus Rhinoderma; species Rhinoderma darwinii. The sequence goes on from NC_134696.1 coordinate 424,470, forward strand.
AATGGACCCTACAAGCAGCAGCCGAGCCTGCACCCAGAGCAGAAATCAGTCATTACTGGACAATGGACCCTACAAGCAGCAGCCGAGCCTGCACCCAGAGCAGAAATCAGTCATTACTGGACAATGGACCCTACAAGCAGCAGCCGAGCCTGCACCCAGAGCAGAAATCAGTCATTACTGGACAATGGACCCTACAAGCAGCAGCCGAGCCTGCACCCAGAGCAGAAATCAGTCATTACTGGACAATGGACCCTACAAGCGACTGCCGAGCCTGCACCCAGAGCAGAAATCAGTCATTACTGGACAATGGACCCTACAAGCGGCTGCCGAATCAGTGATCTGTAAAAGGAACGTCCAATGTACTGAATGCACAAGCGCCGTGATGACACGAGTCCGTCTGACCGCACAGCGGGGGTCCGGTTGTCCCTGGACCGCGGTTACTCCATCAGTGGCCTCCTAGCACCTCATCTGGCAGAATAGACTGAGGATCGGGAGGGTCAGCACCGCGTCATGTGACCGATGTCATATCCCCAGCGCCATTACAGCGACAGGAGACCAAGAGCGGGGTCATTTACTAGAACTACAGCCATTGTGCGGTGTGCGGTGCCGATAACGAGGACATCAGATACCGATCAATAGGAACAGCGGGAGACTCGCAGGAGGCTCAGCGGCATTATGGGACTTGTAGTTCAGAGGCGGCATCATACCAGATCTCCGGCAGCACACCATGCCGGCTCCAAGACCTTGACATTTATGACAAAGACCCCTAAGTAGCAGCGCTGTATAATCTGTACGCCATCTTAGCGCTGCAGCAGCTCCCGCGCCGTTCACATCTCATACCCGATCCAGTTACAGCTCAACACGAACACAGAAGACAGAGGTGCAGCGACGAAGCTCCGAGCCCGGACGTGTTTAGGGGAGCGCGGGTTATCAGCCGTCTCCCGGATTCTAATCCAGATAACAGCGGCGGACAGAGAGGGCAGCGACTTGTGTTCCTGGAGCGCCTGCGAGCAGCAGATATCAGGACGCCTTTATTACCGCGCTGCCGGCCGGTGAAGGGCTGACGTCTCTCTCACTTGCGGCCTGTCAGGGGGCTTCATTGCGGACCCCGGGGATCCTGCCAGGCTACACGTCTAATCTCCCTGCTTAAAATGTCAGACTCCTAATTATTTGTAAAATTCACTTAAATAACCATTTGAACAAGGCCGAGCTCCGACTCTGCAGCGATTCCCTCTCCTCAGGGTTACTTTATGATATCCCCGGGGTACGGCCATCAGTCTCGGCTCAGTTTACCTGCAAAACATTCTATAAAAGGTTCAATTACTGTCAAGAGGGAAAGGCTGGAACCAGAAACCTGCCCATAGTTCTACCAGGGAGCAGCCGACCGGAGGGGCACAAACTAATAGTGGTAACCCTGGCAGGGGCAGCAATGTGCTCTGGAGGGGCTGGCGATCTAACCGGGAATTCTACAACTTTATGGCGCTGTGAAATTCACAAAGTCAAGACCGACAACAAAACATTCATGGATGATGTCTGGTCATGTGATAACTGGCCATGTGATATGTGATGTCTGGTCATGTGATAACTGGCCATGTGATATGTGATGTCTGGTCATGTGATAACTGGCCATGTGATATGTGATGTCTGGTCATGTGATATGTGATGTCTGGTCATGTGATATGTGATGTCTGGTCATGTGATATGTGATGTCTGGTTATGTGATATGCGATGTCTGGTTATGTGATATGCGATGTCTGGTCATGTGATAACTGGCCATGTGATATGCGATGTCTGGTCATGTGATATGTGATGTCTGGTCATGTGATAACTGGCCATGTGATATGCGATGTCTGGTCATGTGATGTCTGATGAGGACTGGTCATGTGATGTCTGATGAGGACTGGTCATGTGATATGCGATGTCTGGTCACGTGTGCTGTGATGACTACGTACGGTGTGTGATTATGTATGTTTGGATGTTGTGTGATGTCCAGTGTATGAGCAGATTACAGTCTTGGGTCAATGCTATGACAATAATCTTATATAGCGCCAACATATTCAGAGGGAACATGTACAGACAATACCAGACATTACACAGCGCCCAAACTAACAACAATCTATGAATGTTACCGGCAGTTTATAAGGTTCAACCCACGAGGCAGCAGACGAGCCGGGACTAGGTCACCTTCAGACGCTGCCGCCGCCGCCGCTATCAGGTGTCTCATCCAGCGGAGCCATCACTGGCGGGCAGTGCAGCTGAGAATCAATAGCCAACCATCTGCTCAAAGATTTATTGATGGGAGAAGCAGGAGATGAAACAGAAACAGCTGGAGTAATTATAAAGGCTACAGGACCGACATCCATGCCGAGATGCAGCCAAATCCCGTCATTTACACAGGAAAACTCCTTACTCTTCATGTTTGCTGGGAAAATCCAACAATGTGGCACTAATTCTGCGATGTCAACACAACCTCAACGAACGGCCGACACCCCATGAACATCGCACACCAATCATCAGGGCAAAGAACAGTGGCCAAAGACATTGATCAGAGCTGTGGCCACATCGCCAGGGACACATCAGGAGCGGCAGCCGCAAAACCAGCGACTCAACCGGAGCGGCAGCCGCAAAACCAGCGACTCAACCGGAGCGGCAGCCGAAAAAACAGCGACTCAACCGGAGCAGCAGCCGCATAACCAGCGACTCAACCGGAGCGGCAGCCGAAAAAACAGCGACTCAACCGGAGCGGCAGCCGAAAAAACAGCGACTCAACCGGAGCAGCAGCCGCATAACCAGCGACTCGACCGGAGCGGCAGCCGCGTAACCAGCGACTCGACCGCAGCGGCAGCCGCGTAACCAGCGACTCGACCGCAGCGGCAGCCGCGTAACCAGCGACTCGACCGCAGCGGCAGCCGCGTAACCAGCGACTCGACCGCAGCGGCAGCCGCGTAACCAGCGACTCGACCGCAGCGGCAGCCGCGTAACCAGCGACTCGACCGCAGCGGCAGCCGCGTAACCAGCGACTCGACCGCAGCGGCAGCCGCGTAACCAGCGACTCGACCGCAGCGGCAGCCGCGTAACCAGCGACTCGACCGCAGCGGCAGCCGCGTAACCAGCGACTCGACCGCAGCGGCAGCCGCAAAACCAGCGACTCGACCGCAGCGGCAGCCGCAAAACCAGCGACTCAACCGGAGCGGCAGCCGCAAAACCAGCGACTCAACCGGAGCGGCAGCCGCAAAACCAGCGACTCAACCGGAGCGGCAGCCGCAAAACCAGCGACTCGACCTGGTTATTCCTGGTTTTATTATTGTTTTTGACAGAACAACATAATCCGATTTTAATTCCTCCTCGGCGCGCCGCACTCTCCTCCGCTGCGGCGCGCCGCACTCTCCTCCGCTGCGGCGCGCCGCACTCTCCTCCGCTGCGGCGCGCCGCACTCTCCTCCGCTGCGGCGCGCCGCACTCTCCTCCGCTGCGGCGCGCCGCACTCTCCTCCGCTGCGGCGCGCCGCACTCTCCTCCGCTGCGGCGCGCCGCACTCTCCCCCGCTGTCATATGTTGCCTTCCATTAGGATTGATCATTCAGTGGTTTGAGCAGAGCTTCACTCCTGGAGAAAGGAGCAGTTCTAGCATGTTGGCCTCTTGCCTAGCCCCTTGTATTGGGGTTCAGCGGTCACCCCATGTCTCCAGCAGTTAGTGGACGGCCATGCGCTGGACCTCACTGAGACTTTAATGACAAATGCCTCGTTACACATTTCAGGAATAGCCATTAACGATCAATAACGACAATGAGATTTAAACTAATGCACAAATGGTCCGAGGAGGACTCCACGCACAGACAATAGCAGAAAGCAGGAGCGAGCCTCTGCAGTACCCAATAGCCTGCAGCTCATCACACCCAACTCCATGGGAACTTCACAGCAGCAGCTCAAACCAACTCCTCTAAATGCTTATTAGCCAAATGTCACAGGTGGAGACGACCCTCATAATGGGAGAATCTGTATTCCTCCAACTCCGGGAATATCGCCTGTGGGATCATTCTACCCCCGACCTCCCCACCATAGATCAGGGATTTAACAAATAGAGGGGGGGTTATAGGACTGCAAAAGTCGTAATGAAAATCAAGTTCAAGTAAGATGCGACAAACTTGTTAAAAGGCCTCTTTGTAAATTAGTTGGATCTACGGTGGTCCTTGCATCCCTGACTGAAATCCTAAGGCTAGAGTAGACCACCAGTATTTGGAATAAATGATAGTGAATGCATCTAGTTGTGGGTGACCACGCCCTCCTTCTCTTAGCTCCACCCACTTTTGGACAGTTGCAAGAGAAGGAGAAATCACACAAAAGTCGAAATATTAGCACCTTTTGCGACACTTCTAGGAGGCTCCATAGTGTGACTGCTCTTACAGTAGAGGTTCCATAGTGTGACTGCTCTTACAGTAGAGGTTCCATAGTGTGACTGCTCTTACAGTAGAGGCTCCATAGTGTGACCGCTCTTACAGTAGAGGCTCCATAGTGTGACTGATCTTACAGTAGAGGCTCCATAGTGTGACCGCTCTTACAGTAGAGGTTCCATAGTGTGACTGATCTTACAGTAGAGGTTCCATAGTGTGACTGCTCTTACAGTAGAGGTTCCATAGTGTGACCGCTCTTACAGTAGAGCTTCCATAGTGTGACTGCTCTTACAGTAGAGGCTCCATAGTGTGACTGATATTACAGTAGAGGTTCCATAGTGTGACTGATCTTACAGTAGAGGCTCCATAGTGTGACTGCTCTTACAGTAGAGGCTCCATAGTGTGACTGATCTTACAGTAGAGGTTCCATAGTGTGACTGCTCTTACAGTAGAGGTTCCATAGTGTGACTGATCTTACAGTAGAGGTTCCATAGTGTGACTGATCTTACAGTAGAGGTTCCATAGTGTGACTGCTCTTACAGTAGAGGTTCCATAGTGTGACTGATCTTACAGTAGAGGCTCCATAGTGTGACTGATATTACAGTAGAGGTTCCATAGTGTGACTGCTCTTACAGTAGAGGCTCCATAGTGTGACTGCTCTTACAGTAGAGGTTCCATAGTGTGACTGATCTTACAGTAGAGGTTCCATAGTGTGACTGCTCTTACAGTAGAGGCTCCATAGTGTGACTGCTCTTACAGTAGAGGCTCCATAGTGTGACTGCTCTTACAGTAGAGGTTCCATAGTGTGACTGCTCTTACAGTAGAGGTTCCATAGTGTGACTGATCTTACAGTAGAGGTTCCATAGTGTGACTGATCTTACAGTAGAGGTTCCATAGTGTGACTGATCTTACAGTAGAGGTTCCATAGTGTGACTGATCTTACAGTAGAGGTTCCATAGTGTGACTGCTCTTACAGTAGAGGTTCCATAGTGTGACTGCTCTTACAGTAGAGGTTCCATAGTGTGACTGATCTTACAGTAGAGGTTCCATAGTGTGACTGATCTTACAGTAGAGGTTCCATAGTGTGATTGATCTTACAGTAGAGGCTCCATAGTGTGACTGATCTTACAGTAGAGGCTACATAGTGTGACCGCTCTTACAGTAGAGGCTCCATAGTGTGACTGCTCTTACAGTAGAGGTTCCATAGTGTGACTAATCTTACAGTAGAGGCTCCATAGTGTGACTGCTCTTACAGTAGAGGTTCCATGGTGTGACTGCTCTTACAGTAGAGGCTCCATGGTGTGACTGCTCTTACAGTAGAGGTTCCATAGTGTGACTGCTCTTACAGTAGAGGTTCCATAGTGTGACTGCTCTTACAGTAGAGGTTCCATGGTGTGACTGCTCTTACAGTAGAGGCTCCATAGTGTGACTGCTCTTACAGTAGAGGTTCCATGGTGTGACTGCTTACAGTAGAGGTTCCATAGTGTGACTGATCTTACAGTAGAGGTTCCATAGTGTGACTGATCTTACAGTAGTGGCTCCATAGTGTGACTGATCTTACAGTAGAGGTTCCATAGTGTGACTGATCTTACAGTAGAGGATCCATAGTGTGACCGATCTTACAGTAGAGGCTCCACAGTGTGACTGCTCTTACAGTAGAGGCTCCATAGTGTGACTGCTCTTACAGTAGAGGTTCCATAGTGTGACTGCTCTTACAGTAGAGGTTCCATAGTGTGACTGATCTTACAGTAGAGGCTCCATAGTGTGACTGCTCTTACAGTAGAGGTTCCATAGTGTGACTGCTCTTACAGTAGAGGTTCCATAGTGTGACTGCTCTTACAGTAGAGGTTCCATAGTGTGACTGCTCTTACAGTAGAGGCTCCATAGTGTGACTGCTCTTACAGTAGAGGTTCCATAGTGTGACTGCTCTTACAGTAGAGGTTCCACAGTGTGACTGCTCTTACAGTAGAGGTTCCATAGTGTGACTGCTCTTACAGTAGAGGTTCCATAGTGTGACTGCTCTTACAGTAGAGGTTCGATAGTGTGACCGCTCTTACAGTTGAGGCTCCATGGTGTGACTGCTCTTACAGTAGAGGCTCCATAGTGTGACCGCTCTTACAGTAGAGGCTCCATGGTGTGACTGCTCTTACAGTTGAGGCTCCATGGTGTGACTGCTCTTACAGTAGAGGCTCCATAGTGTGACTGCTCTTACAGTAGAGGTTCCATAGTGTGACTGCTCTTACAGTAGAGGTTCCATAGTGTGACTGCTCTTACAGTAGAGGTTCCATAGTGTGACTGATCTTACAGTAGAGGTTCCATAGTGTGACTGATCTTACAGTAGAGGTTCCATAGTGTGACTGATCTTACAGTAGAGGCTCCATAGTGTGACTGCTCTTACAGTAGATCCTCCATAGTGTGACTGATCTTACAGTAGAGGCTCCATAGTGTGACTGCTCTTACAGTAGAGGTTCCATAGTGTGACCGATCTTACAGTAGAGGTTCCATAGTGTGACCGCTCTTACAGTAGAGGTTCCATAGTGTGACTGATCTTACAGTAGAGGCTCCATAGTGTGACTGCTCTTACAGTAGATCCTCCATAGTGTGACTGATCTTACAGTAGAGGTTCCATAGTGTGACTGCTCTTACAGTAGAGGTTCCATGGTGTGACTGCTTACAGTAGAGGTTCCATAGTGTGACTGATCTTACAGTAGAGGTTCCATAGTGTGACTGATCTTACAGTAGTGGCTCCATAGTGTGACCGCTCTTACAGTAGAGGCTCCATAGTGTGACCGCTCTTACAGTAGAGGCTCCATAGTGTGACCGCTCTTACAGTAGAGGTTCCATAGTGTGACCGCTCTTACAGTAGAGGTTCCATAGTGTGACTGATCTTACAGTAGAGGCTCCATAGTGTGACTGCTCTTACAGTAGAGGTTCCATAGTGTGACTGCTCTTACAGTAGAGGTTCCATAGTGTGACTGCTCTTACAGTAGAGGTTCCATAGTGTGACTGCTCTTACAGTAGAGGTTCCATAGTGTGACTGCTCTTACAGTAGAGGCTCCATAGTGTGACTGCTCTTACAGTAGAGGTTCCACAGTGTGACTGCTCTTACAGTAGAGGTTCCACAGTGTGACTGCTCTTACAGTAGAGGTTCCATAGTGTGACTGCTCTTACAGTAGAGGTTCCATAGTGTGACTGCTCTTACAGTAGAGGCTCCATAGTGTGACTGCTCTTACAGTAGAGGTTCCATAGTGTGACTGCTCTTACAGTAGAGGTTCCATAGTGTGACTGATCTTACAGTAGAGGTTCCACAGTGTGACTGCTCTTACAGTAGAGGTTCCACAGTGTGACTGCTCTTACAGTAGAGGTTCCATAGTGTGACTGCTCTTACAGTAGAGGTTCCATAGTGTGACTGCTCTTACAGTAGAGGCTCCATAGTGTGACTGATCTTACAGTAGAGGTTCCACAGTGTGACTGCTCTTACAGTAGAGGTTCCATAGTGTGACTGCTCTTACAGTAGAGGCTCCACAGTGTGATTGCTCTTACAGTAGAGGTTCCATAGTGTGACTGATCTTACAGTAGAGGCTCCATAGTGTGACTGCTCTTACAGTAGAGGTTCCATAGTGTGACTGCTCTTACAGTAGAGGTTCCATAGTGTGACTGCTCTTACAGTAGAGGTTCCATAGTGTGACTGCTCTTACAGTAGAGGTTCCACAGTGTGACTGCTCTTACAGTAGAGGTTCCATAGTGTGACTGCTCTTACAGTAGAGGTTCCATAGTGTGACTGCTCTTACAGTAGAGGTTCCATAGTGTGACTGCTCTTACAGTAGAGGCTCCATAGTGTGACTGCTCTTACAGTAGAGGTTCCATAGTGTGACTGATCTTACAGTAGAGGTTCCACAGTGTGACTGATCTTACAGTAGAGGCTCCATAGTGTGACTGCTCTTACAGTAGAGGTTCCATAGTGTGACTGCTCTTACAGTAGAGGTTCCATAGTGTGACTGCTCTTACAGTAGAGGTTCCATAGTGTGACTGCTCTTACAGTAGAGGTTCCATAGTGTGACTGCTCTTACAGTAGAGGCTCCATAGTGTGACTGCTCTTACAGTAGAGGTTCCACAGTGTGACTGCTCTTACAGTAGAGGTTCCACAGTGTGACTGCTCTTACAGTAGAGGTTCCAGTGTGACTGCTCTTACAGTAGAGGTTCCATAGTGTGACTGCTCTTACAGTAGAGGCTCCATAGTGTGACTGCTCTTACAGTAGAGGTTCCATAGTGTGACTGCTCTTACAGTAGAGGTTCCATAGTGTGACTGATCTTACAGTAGAGGTTCCACAGTGTGACTGCTCTTACAGTAGAGGTTCCACAGTGTGACTGCTCTTACAGTAGAGGTTCCATAGTGTGACTGCTCTTACAGTAGAGGTTCCATAGTGTGACTGCTCTTACAGTAGAGGCTCCATAGTGTGACTGATCTTACAGTAGAGGTTCCACAGTGTGACTGCTCTTACAGTAGAGGTTCCATAGTGTGACTGCTCTTACAGTAGAGGCTCCACAGTGTGATTGCTCTTACAGTAGAGGTTCCATAGTGTGACTGATCTTACAGTAGAGGCTCCATAGTGTGACTGCTCTTACAGTAGAGGTTCCATAGTGTGACTGCTCTTACAGTAGAGGTTCCATAGTGTGACTGCTCTTACAGTAGAGGTTCCATAGTGTGACTGCTCTTACAGTAGAGGTTCCACAGTGTGACTGCTCTTACAGTAGAGGTTCCATAGTGTGACTGCTCTTACAGTAGAGGTTCCATAGTGTGACTGCTCTTACAGTAGAGGTTCCATAGTGTGACTGCTCTTACAGTAGAGGCTCCATAGTGTGACTGCTCTTACAGTAGAGGTTCCATAGTGTGACTGATCTTACAGTAGAGGTTCCACAGTGTGACTGATCTTACAGTAGAGGTTCCACAGTGTGACTGATCTTACAGTAGAGGCTCCATAGTGTGACTGCTCTTACAGTAGAGGCTCCATAGTGTGACTGCTCTTACAGTAGAGGTTCCATAGTGTGACTGCTCTTACAGTAGAGGTTCCATAGTGTGACTGATCTTACAGTAGAGGCTCCACAGTGTGACTGCTCTTACAGTAGAGGTTCCACAGTGTGACTGCTCTTACAGTAGAGGTTCCATAGTGTGACTGCTCTTACAGTAGAGGTTCCACAGTGTGACTGCTCTTACAGTAGAGGCTCCACAGTGTGACTGCTCTTACAGTAGAGGTTCCATAGTATGACTGCTCTTACAGTAGAGGCTCCATAGTGTGACTGCTCTTACAGTAGAGGCTCCATAGTGTGACTGATCTTACAGTAGAGGCTCCATAGTGTGACTGCTCTTACAGTAGAGGCTCCATAGTGTGACTGCTCTTACAGTAGAGGCTCCATAGTGTGACTGATCTTACAGTAGAGGCTCCATAGTGTGACTGCTCTTACAGTAGAGGTTCCATAGTGTGACTGCTCTTACAGTAGAGGTTCCATAGTGTGACTGCTCTTACAGTAGAGGTTCCATAGTGTGACTGATCTTACAGTAGAGGTTCCATAGTGTGACCGCTCTTACAGTAGAGGCTCCATAGTGTGACCGATCTTACAGTAGAGGTTCCATAGTGTGACCGATCTTACAGTAGAGGCTCCATAGTGTGACTGCTCTTACAGTAGAGGTTCCATAGTGTGACTGATCTTACAGTAGAGGTTCCATAGTGTGACCGCTCTTACAGTAGAGGCTCCATAGTGTGACCGATCTTACAGTAGAGGTTCCATAGTGTGACCGATCTTACAGTAGAGGCTCCATAGTGTGACTGCTCTTACAGTAGAGGTTCCATAGTGTGACTGATCTTACAGTAGAGGCTCCATAGTGTGACTGCTCTTACAGTAGAGGTTCCATAGTGTGACCGCTCTTACAGAAGAGGTTCCATAGTGTGACCGCTCTTACAGTAGAGGTTCCATAGTGTGACCGATCTTACAGTAGAGGCTCCATAGTGTGACCGCTCTTACAGTAGAGGTTCCATAGTGTGACTGATCTTACAGTAGAGGCTCCATAGTGTGACTGCTCTTACAGTAGAGGTTCCATAGTGTGACTGCTCTTACAGTAGAGGCTCCATAGTGTGACTGCTCTTACAGTAGAGGCTCCATAGTGTGACCGCTCTTACAGTAGAGGGTCCATAGTGTGACCGCTCTTACAGTAGAGGTTCCATAGTGTGACTGCTCTTACAGTAGAGGTTCCATAGTGTGACTGCTCTTACAGTAGAGGTTCCATAGTGTGACTGCTCTTACAGTAGAGGTTCCATAGTGTGACTGCTCTTACAGTAGAGGTTCCATAGTGTGACTGCTCTTACAGTAGAGGCTCCATAGTGTGACTGATCTTACAGTAGAGGTTCCATAGTGTGACTGCTCTTACAGTAGAGGCTCCATAGTGTGACTGCTCTTACAGTAGAGGTTCCATAGTGTGACTGCTCTTACAGTAGAGGTTCCATAGTGTGACTGCTCTTACAGTAGAGGTTCCATAGTGTGACTGCTCTTACAGTAGAGGTTCCATAGTGTGACTGCTCTTACAGTAGAGGTTCCATAGTGTGACCGCTCTTACAGTAGAGGTTCCATAGTGTGACTGCTCTTACAGTAGAGGTTCCATAGTGTGACTGCTCCCCTCTGGTTCCCTTTTGTGAATATTAGCCCCACGTTTTCTATGGGCCAGTGCTGTGGAACCTGCCCCCCTGTCATGATAGAGTCCTTAAATATTAGAAATAAGTGTCTGTCCATAAAGTGACTTAAAGGAGCTTTTGTATCAGAGGCATTTAGGACGTTTCCACAGGACATATCATAAATGTCAGATAGATGCGGGTCCCACCTCTAGGGGTCCTATTTCTGGGCTGGGGCCCCCTAAACCCCTTATTAACGGCTGTAATCCAGTTGATGCGTGTGATTTACGACCATGAATTACGGAAGCAGCATAGCATGCGAGCTACGCTGTTTCTGTAATTCACGGTGGGAAATCACATGATTCAGCCACAACACAGAGGTAGAACGGCCCCCCAGCCCAGAGATAGGACCCGCATCCATTTGACATTTATGACATATCCTGTGGATATCCATAAAAACATGGGGTGAAGCAGCACAGATCCGGCGCGCCAGAGGCGGTGACACGCCCCTGGAGAAGAGGCAAAAGGTGGAATTATCAAAATATCCGCATACAATAAGCCACGTTTTGACAATGCGTGGAGGGTCTTTTTGAAGCCTAACAAAGTGTCAAAAAACATCCTCTTAAATAGATATTCTGGTGTTTAATGCGGACGACAGTAGTGATTTTGTGGTCCGCAAAACCATCGACCCGCTGTAGTCCATTTGTAAGCCAAAAACCTTCCGTAGTGCACCGGTATTCACGGATCCTCCAAAAAAAAAGGAAGGCTGCCGTTAGTCCCCAACCCCCTGTGTGGGTCCCATGATCCGCAAGTATAACCGTAAAATGATATATCCAGAGTTGACGCGGCCCGGATTGCGCCCCCACATGGATCCATGAACACCACGGCCATATAAATGAATGGGTCTGTATTGCAGATAGACCACGGACAGAAAACCACGGTCGTGACCACGAGGCCTTAGTGTGACGTAGACATTAGGTTTATTAACAATATAAACATTTCTCTCGTAAGGTCGTCCCTCAGCCAATGAAAATGGAGTTTAGTTATTTTGCAGCTCCTCTACTGAAGTCTTATTGAAGGATGAATGAAGACATGAAAAGAGATTTCCCAGGATATGAACGACTCCTCCCCGGATGGTGGGAAATATCACATTTCATGAAATGCTGCGATCATAGAACGGACCACTGACCACTCAGGATTTCCACCTTGAGAAACTCATTTATTATCACAGGCTTCATGTTTAATGGCCATCGAGAGTCACTAATATCCTGACCGTCCACTTTACAGCTACAGAGAGCAATGGCCACAGCCCTGAGTCCACGCCAACTATATGAAGAGGGCACGCGGGGTACAGTGAGGTCACCATCAGGCGGCTCTCCTCAGCGAAGGGCGCGCGACGGGGGCGCCTCTCTACAGGATGGTACTCCCTGACCTGTGATATAATATATATATAATACTCCCTGACCTGTGATATAATATATATAATACTCCCTGACCTGTGATATCATATATATAATACTCCCTGACCTGTGATATAATATATATATAATACTCCCTGACCTGTGATATAATATATATATAATACTCCCTGACCTGTGATATGATATATATATAATACTCCCTGACCTGTGATATAATATATATAATACTCCCTGAGCTGTGATATAATATATATAATACTCCCTGACCTGTGATATAATATATATAATACTCCCTGACCTGTGATATAATATATATAATACTCCCTGACCTGTGATATAATATATATATAATACTCCCTGACCTGTGATATAATATATATATAATACTCCCTGACCTGTGATATAATATATATATAATACTCCCTGACCTGTGATATAATATATATATAATACTCCCTGACCTGTGATATGATATATATATAATACTCCCTGACCTGTGATATAATATATATAATACTCCCTGAGCTGTGATATAATATATATATAATACTCCCTGACCTGTGATATAATATATAATACTCCCTGACCTGTGATATAATATATATAATACTCCCTGACCTGTGATATAATATATATAATACTCCCTGACCTGTGATATAATATATATATAATACTCCCTGACCTGTGATATAATATATAATACTCCCTGACCTGTGATATAATATATATAATACTCCCTGACCTGTGATATAATATATATAATACTCCCTGACCTGTGATATAATATATATATAATACTCCCTGACCTGTGATATAATATATATAATACTCCCTGACCTGTGATATAATATATATAATACTCCCTGACCTGTGATATAATATATATATATAATACTCCCTGACCTGTGATATAATATATATAATACTCCCTGACCTGTGATATAATATATATATATAATACTCCCTGACCGGTGATATAATATATATATAATACTCCCTGACCTGTGATATAATATATAATACTCCCTGACCTGTGATATAATATATATATAATACTCCCTGACCGGTGATATAATATATATAATACTCCCTGACCTGTGATATAATATATATATAATACTCCCTGACCTGTGATATAATATATATAATACTCCCTGACCTGTGATATAATATATATAATACTCCCTGACCTGTGATATAATATATATAATACTCCCTGACCTGTGATATGATATATATAATACTCCCTGACCTGTGATATAATATATAATACTCCCTGACCGGTGATATAATATATATATAATACTCCCTGACCAGTGATATGATATATATATAATACTCCCTGACCTGTGATATAATATATATATATAATACTCCCTGACCTGTGATATAATATATAATACTCCCTGACCTGTGATATAATATATATAATACTCCCTGACCTGTGATATAATATATATAATACTCCCTGACCTGTGATATAATATATATATAATACTCCCTGACCTGTGATATGATATATATATAATACTCCCTGACCTGTGATATAATATATATAATACTCCCTGAGCTGTGATATAATATATATAATACTCCCTGACCTGTGATATAATATATATAATACTCCCTGACCTGTGATATAATATATATATAATACTCCCTGACCTGTGATATAATATATATATAATACTCCCTGACCTGTGATATAATATATATATAATACTCCCTGACCTGTGATATAATATATATATAATACTCCCTGACCTGTGATATGATATATATATAATACTCCCTGACCTGTGATATAATATATATAATACTCCCTGAGCTGTGATATAATATATATATAATACTCCCTGACCTGTGATATAATATATATATAATACTCCCTGACCTGTGATATAATATATAATACTCCCTGACCTGTGATATAATATATATAATACTCCCTGACCTGTGATATAATATATATAATACTCCCTGACCTGTGATATAATATATATATAATACTCCCTGACCTGTGATATAATATATATAATACTCCCTGACCTGTGATATCATATATATAATACTCCCTGACCTGTGATATAATATATAATACTCCCTGACCTGTGATATAATATATATAATACTCCCTGAGCTGTGATATAATATATATATAATACTCCCTGACCTGTGATATAATATATATATAATACTCCCTGACCTGTGATATAATATATAATACTCCCTGACCTGTGATATAATATATATAATACTCCCTGACCTGTGATATAATATATATATAATACTCCCTGACCTGTGATATAATATATATAATACTCCCTGACCTGTGATATAATATATATATAATACTCCCTGACCTGTGATATAATATATATATAATACTCCCTGACCTGTGATATAATATATAATACTCCCTGACCTGTGATATAATATATATAATACTCCCTGACCTGTGATATAATATATATATATAATACTCCCTGACCTGTGATATAATATATATATAATACTCCCTGACCTGTGATATAATATATATATAATACTCCCTGACCTGTGATATAATATATATATATAATATTCCCTGACCTGTGATATAATATATATAATACTCCCTGACCTGTGATATAATATATATAATACTCCCTGACCTGTGATATAATATATATATATAATACTCCCTGACCTGTGATATAATATATATATAATACTCCCTGACCTGTGATATAATATATAATACTCCCTGACCTGTGATATAATATATATAATACTCCCTGACCTGTGATATAATATATATAATACTCCCTGACCTGTGATATAATATATATATAATACTCCCTGACCTGTGATATAATATATATATAATACTCCCTGACCTGTGATATAATATATATATAATACTCCCTGACCTGTGATATAATATATATAATACTCCCTGACCTGTGATATAATATATATATATAATACTCCCTGACCTGTGATATAATATATATATAATACTCCGACCTGTGATATAATATATAATACTCCCTGACCGGTGATATATATATAATACTCCCTGACCTGTGATATAATATATAATACTCCCTGACCTGTGATATAATATATATATAATACTCCCTGACCTGTGATATAATATATATAATACTCCCTGACCTGTGATATAATATATATAATACTCCCTGACCTGTGATATAATATATATATAATACTCCCTGACCTGTGATGTAATATATATATAATACTCCCTGACCTGTGATATAATATATATAATACTCCCTGACCTGTGATATAATATATATAATACTCCCTGACCTGTGATATAATATATATATAATACTCCCTGACCTGTGATATAATATATATATAATACTCCCTGACCTGTGATATAATATATAATACTCCCTGACCTGTGATATAATATATATAATACTCCCTGACCTGTGATATAATATATATATATAATACTCCCTGACCTGTGATATAATATATATATAATACTCCCTGACCTGTGATATAATATATATATAATACTCCCTGACCTGTGATATAATATATATATATAATATTCCCTGACCTGTGATATAATATATATAATACTCCCTGACCTGTGATATAATATATATAATACTCCCTGACCTGTGATATAATATATATATATAATACTCCCTGACCTGTGATATAATATATATAATACTCCCTGACCTGTGATATAATATATATATATAATACTCCCTGACCTGTGATATAATATATATATAATACTCCCTGACCTGTGATATAATATATAATACTCCCTGACCTGTGATATAATATATATATAATACTCCCTGACCGGTGATATAATATATATAATACTCCCTGACCTGTGATATAATATATATATAATACTCCCTGACCTGTGATATAATATATATATAATACTCCCTGACCGGTGATATAATATATATAATACTCCCTGACCTGTGATATAATATATATAATACTCCCTGACCTGTGATATAATATATATAATACTCCCTGACCTGTGATATAATATATATATAATACTCCCTGACCTGTGATATAATATATATATAATACTCCCTGACCTGTGATATAATATATATATAATACTCCCTGACCTGTGATATAATATATATAATACTCCCTGACCAGTGATATAATATATATATAATACTCCCTGACCTGTGATATAATATATAATACTCCCTGACCTGTGATATAATATATATATAATACTCCCTGACCTGTGATATAATATATATATAATACTCCCTGACCTGTGATATAATATATATAATACTCCCTGACCTGTGATATAATATATATATAATACTCCCTGACCTGTGATATAATATATAATACTCCCTGACCTGTGATATAATATATAATACTCCCTGACCTGTGATATAATATATATATAATACTCCCTGACCTGTGATATAATATATAATACTCCCTGACCTGTGATATAATATATATAATACTCCCTGACCTGTGATATAATATATATAATACTCCCTGACCTGTGATATAATATATATAATACTCCCTGACCTGTGATATAATATATATAATACTCCCTGACCTGTGATATAATATATATATAATACTCCCTGACCTGTGATATAATATATATATAATACTCCCTGACCTGTGATATAATATATATAATACTCCCTGACCTGTGATATAATATATATAATACTCCCTGACCTGTGATATCATATATATAATACTCCCTGACCTGTGATATAATATATATAATACTCCCTGACCTGTGATATAATATATATAATACTCCCTGACCTGTGATATAATATATATATAATACTCCCTGACCTGTGATATAATATATATAATACTCCCTGACCTGTGATATAATATATATAATACTCCCTGACCTGTGATATAATATATATATATAATACTCCCTGACCTGTGATGTAATATATATATAATACTCCCTGACCTGTGATATAATATATATAATACTCCCTGACCTGTGATATAATATATATATAATACTCCCTGACCTGTGATATAATATATATAATACTCCCTGACCTGTGATATCATATATATAATACTCCCTGACCTGTGATATAATATATATAATACTCCCTGACCTGTGATATGATATATATAATACTCCCTGACCTGTGATATAATATATAATACTCCCTGACCGGTGATATAATATATATATAATACTCCCTGACCAGTGATATGATATATATATAATACTCCCTGACCTGTGATATAATATATATATATAATACTCCCTGACC
Source organism: Rhinoderma darwinii (assembly GCF_050947455.1). Classification (NCBI taxonomy): domain Eukaryota; kingdom Metazoa; phylum Chordata; class Amphibia; order Anura; family Rhinodermatidae; genus Rhinoderma; species Rhinoderma darwinii. The sequence goes on from NC_134696.1 coordinate 442,238, forward strand.
TGTGATATAATATATAATACTCCCTGACCTGTGATATAATATATATAATACTCCCTGACCTGTGATATAATATATATATAATACTCCCTGACCTGTGATATAATATATATATATAATACTCCCTGACCTGTGATATAATATATAATACTCCCTGACCTGTGATATAATATATATAATACTCCCTGACCTGTGATATAATATATATATAATACTCCCTGACCTGTGATATAATATATATAATACTCCCTGACCTGTGATATAATATATATAATACTCCCTGACCTGTGATATAATATATATATAATACTCCCTGACCCGTGATATAATATATATAATACTCCCTGACCCGTGATATAATATATATAATACTCCCTGACCCGTGATATAATATATATATAATACTCCCTGACCTGTGATATAATATATATAATACTCCCTGACCCGTGATATAATATATATAATACTCCCTGACCCGTGATATAATATATATAATACTCCCTGACCCGTGATATAATATATATATAATACTCCCTGACCTGTGATATAATATATATAATACTCCCTGACCTGTGATATAATATATATATAATACTCCCTGACCTGTGATATAATATATATAATACTCCCTGACCTGTGATATAATATATATAATACTCCCTGACCTGTGATATAATATATATATAATACTCCCTGACCTGTGATATAATATATATATAATACTCCCTGACCTGTGATATAATATATATATAATACTCCCTGACCCGTGATATAATATATATAATACTCCCTGACCCGTGATATAATATATATATAATACTCCCTGACCTGTGATATAATATATATATAATACTCCCTGACCTGTGATATAATATATATATAATACTCCCTGACCTGTGATATAATATATATAATACTCCCTGACCTGTGATATAATATATATAATACTCCCTGACCTGTGATATAATATATATATAATACTCCCTGACCTGTGATATAATATATATAATACTCCCTGACCTGTGATATAATATATATAATACTCCCTGACCTGTGATATAATATATATATAATACTCCCTGACCTGTGATATAATATATATATAATACTCCCTGACCTGTGATATAATATATATATAATACTCCCTGACCTGTGATATAATATATATATAATACTCCCTGACCTGTGATATAATATATATATATAATACTCCCTGACCGGTGATATAATATCATATATAATACTCCCTGTCCTGTGATATAATATATATAATACTCCCTGACCTGTGATATAATATATATATAATACTCCCTGACCTGTGATATAATATATAATACTCCCTGACCTGTGATATAATATATATAATACTCCCTGACCTGTGATATAATATATATATAATACTCCCTGACCTGTGATATAATATATAATACTCCCTGACCTGTGATATCATATATATAATACTCCCTGACCTGTGATATAATATATATATAATACTCCCTGACCTGTGATATAATATATAATACTCCCTGACCTGTGATATAATATATAATACTCCCTGACCTGTGATATAATATATATAATACTCCCTGACCTGTGATATAATATATATATAATACTCCCTGACCTGTGATATAATATATAATACTCCCTGACCTGTGATATCATATATATAATACTCCCTGACCTGTGATATAATATATATAATACTCCCTGACCTGTGATATAATATATATAATACTCCCTGACCTGTGATATAATATATATATAATACTCCCTGACCTGTGATATAATATATAATACTCCCTGACCTGTGATATAATATATATATAATACTCCCTGACCTGTGATATAATATATATAATACTCCCTGACCTGTGATATAATATATATAATACTCCCTGACCTGTGATATAATATATATATAATACTCCCTGACCTGTGATGTAATATATATATAATACTCCCTGACCTGTGATATAATATATATATAATACTCCCTGACCTGTGATATAATATATATAATACTCCCTGACCTGTGATATAATATATATATAATACTCCCTGACCTGTGATATAATATATATAATACTCCCTGACCTGTGATATCATATATATAATACTCCCTGACCTGTGATATAATATATATAATACTCCCTGACCTGTGATATGATATATATAATACTCCCTGACCTGTGATATAATATATAATACTCCCTGACCGGTGATATAATATATATATAATACTCCCTGACCAGTGATATGATATATATATAATACTCCCTGACCTGTGATATAATATATATATATAATACTCCCTGACCTGTGATATAATATATAATACTCCCTGACCTGTGATATAATATATAATACTCCCTGACCTGTGATATAATATATATATAATACTCCCTGACCTGTGATATAATATATATATAATACTCCCTGACCCGTGATATAATATATATAATACTCCCTGACCCGTGATATAATATATATAATACTCCCTGACCCGTGATATAATATATATATAATACTCCCTGACCTGTGATATAATATATATATAATACTCCCTGACCTGTGATATAATATATATAATACTCCCTGACCTGTGATATAATATATATATATAATACTCCCTGACCTGTGATATAATATATAATACTCCCTGACCTGTGATATAATATATATAATACTCCCTGACCTGTGATATAATATATATATAATACTCCCTGACCTGTGATATAATATATATAATACTCCCTGACCTGTGATATAATATATATAATACTCCCTGACCTGTGATATAATATATATATAATACTCCCTGACCTGTGATATAATATATATATAATACTCCCTGACCCGTGATATAATATATATATAATACTCCCTGACCCGTGATATAATATATATAATACTCCCTGACCCGTGATATAATATATATAATACTCCCTGACCCGTGATATAATATATATATAATACTCCCTGACCTGTGATATAATATATATATAATACTCCCTGACCTGTGATATAATATATATAATACTCCCTGACCTGTGATATAATATATATAATACTCCCTGACCTGTGATATAATATATATATAATACTCCCTGACCTGTGATATAATATATATAATACTCCCTGACCTGTGATATAATATATATATAATACTCCCTGACCTGTGATATAATATATATATATAATACTCCCTGACCTGTGATATAATATATATATAATACTCCCTGACCTGTGATATAATATATATATAATACTCCCTGACCTGTGATATAATATATATATAATACTCCCTGACCTGTGATATAATATATATAATACTCCCTGACCCGTGATATAATATATATAATACTCCCTGACCAGTGATATAATATATAATACTCCCTGACCCGTGATATAATATATATAATACTCCCTGACCTGTGATATAATATATATATAATACTCCCTGACCTGTGATATAATATATATATAATACTCCCTGACCTGTGATATAATATATATATAATACTCCCTGACCTGTGATATAATATATATATAATACTCCCTGACCGGTGATATAATATCATATATAATACTCCCTGTCCTGTGATATAATATATATAATACTCCCTGACCTGTGATATAATATATATATAATACTCCCTGACCGGTGATATAATATCATATATAATACTCCCTGTCCTGTGATATAATATATATATAATACTCGCTGACCTGTGATATAATATATATAATACTCCCTGACCGGTGATATAATATATAATGCTCCCTGACCTGTGATATAATATATATAATACTCCCTGACCGGTGATATAATATATAATGCTCCCTGACCTGTGATATAATATATAAATATAATACTCCCTGACCTGTGATATAATATATATATAATACTCCCTGACCTGTGATATAATATATATAATACTCCCTGACCGGTGATATAATATATATAATACTCCCTGACCTGTGATATATATATATATATATAATACTCCGACCTGTGATATAATATATATAATACTCCCTGACCTGTGATATAATATATATAATACTCCCTGACCTGTGATATAATATATATAATACTCCCTGACCTGTGATATAATATATAATACTCCCTGACCTGTGATATAATATATAATACTCCCTGACCTGTGATATAATATATATAATACTCCCTGACCTGTGATATAATATATAATACTCCGACCTGTGATATAATATATAATACTCCCTGACCTGTGATATAATATATATAATACTCCCTGACCTGTGATATAATATATAATACTCCGACCTGTGATATAATATATATAATACTCCCTGACCTGTGATATAATATCATATATAATACTCCCTGTCCTGTGATATAATATATATATATATAGAATACTCCCTGACCTGTGATATAATATATATATAATACTCACTGACCTGTGATATAATATATATAATACTCCCTGACCGGTGATATAATATATAATGCTCCCTGACCTGTGATATAATATATAAATATAATACTCCCTGACCTGTGATATAATATATATATATAATACTCCCTGACCTGTGATATAATATATATAATACTCCCTGACCGGTGATATAATATATAATACTCCCTGACCTGTGATATAATATTTATATAATACTCCCTGACCTGTGATATAATATATATATATAATACTCCCTGACCTGTGATATAATATATAATACTCCCTGACCTGTGATATAATATATATAATACTCCCTGACCTGTGATATAATATATATATATAATACTCCCTGACCTGTGATATAATATATATATATAATACTCCCTGACCTGTGATATAATATATATATAATACTCCCTGACCTGTGATATAATATATATATAATACTCCCTGACCTGTGATATAATATATAATACTCCCTGACCTGTGATATAATATATAATACTCCCTGACCTGTGATATAATATATATAATACTCCCTGACCTGTGATAATATATATATAATACTCCCTGACCTGTGATATAATATATATATAATACTCCCTGACCTGTGATATAATATATATATAATACTCCCTGACCTGTGATATAATATATATATAATACTCCCTGACCTGTGATATAATATATATATAATACTCCCTGACCTGTGATATAATATATATATAATACTCCCTGACCTGTGATATAATATATAATACTCCCTGACCGGTGATATAATATATATATAATACTCCCTGACCTGTGATATAATATATAATACTCCCTGACCTGTGATATAATATATAATACTCCCTGACCTGTGATATAATATATATATATATATATAATACTCCCTGACCTGTGATATAATATATAATACTCCCTGACCGGTGATATAATATATATATAATACTCCCTGACCTGTGATATAATATATATAATACTCCCTGACCTGTGATATAATATATATATAATACTCCCTGACCTGTGATATAATATATATATAATACTCCCTGACCAGTGATATGATATATATAATACTCCCTGACCTGTGATATAATATATATATAATACTCCCTGACCTGTGATATAATATATAATACTCCCTGACCTGTGATATAATATATATAATACTCCCTGACCTGTGATATAATATATATAATACTCCCTGACCTGTGATATAATATATATATATAATACTCCCTGACCTGTGATATGATATATATATAATACTCCCTGACCTGTGATATAATATATATAATACTCCCTGACCTGTGATATAATATATAATACTCCCTGACCTGTGATATAATATATATAATACTCCCTGACCTGTGATATAATATATATATATAATACTCCCTGACCTGTGATATAATATATATATATAATACTCCCTGACCTGTGATATAATATATATAATACTCCCTGACCTGTGATATAATATATATATAATACTCCCTGACCTGTGATATGATATATATATATATAATACTCCCTGACCTGTGATATAATATATATAATACTCCCTGACCTGTGATATATATATATATATATAATACTCCCTGACCTGTGATATAATATATATAATACTCCCTGACCTGTGATATAATATATATATAATACTCCCTGACCAGTGATATGATATATATAATACTCCCTAATCTGTGATATAATATATATAATACTCCCTGACCTGTGATATAATATATAATACTCCCTGACCGGTGATATAATATATATATAATACTCCCTGACCAGTGATATAATATATATATAATACTCCCTGACCTGTGATATAATATATATATAATACTCCCTGACCTGTGATATAATATATATATAATACTCCCTGACCTGTGATATAATATATATATAATACTCCCTGACCTGTGATATAATATATATATATAATACTCCCTGACCTGTGATATAATATATATATAATACTCTCTGACCTGTGATATAATATATATATATATAATACTCCCTGACCTGTGATATAATATATATAATACTCCCTGACCTGTGATATAATATATATAATACTCCCTGACCGGTGATATAATATATATATAATACTCCCTGACCTGTGATATAATATATAATACTCCCTGACCTGTGATATAATATATAATACTCCCTGACCTGTGATATAATATATATAATACTCCCTGACCTGTGATATAATATATATAATACTCCCTGACCTGTGATATAATATATAATACTCCCTGACCTGTGATATAATATATATAATACTCCCTGACCTGTGATATAATATATAATACTCCCTGACCTGTGATATAATATATATAATACTCCCTGACCTGTGATATAATATATATACATAATACTCCCTGACCTGTGATATGATATATAATACTCCCTGACCTGTGATATAATATATAATACTCCCTGACCTGTGATATAATATATATATAATACTCCCTGACCTGTGATATAATATATAATACTCCCTGACCTGTGATATAATATATATAATACTCCCTGACCTGTGATATAATATATAATACTCCCTGACCTGTGATATAATATATATAATACTCCCTGACCTGTGATATAATATATATATAATACTCCCTGACCTGTGATATGATATATATATAATACTCCCTGACCTGTGATATAATATATAATACTCCCTGACCTGTGATATAATATATATAATACTCCCTGACCTGTGATATATATATATAATACTCCCTGACCTGTGATATAATATATATAATACTCCCTGACCTGTGATATAATATATATATAATACTCCCTGACCTGTGATATAATATATATATAATACTCCCTGACCTGTGATATAATATATATATAATACTCCCTGACCAGTGATATAATATATATATAATACTCCCTGACCTGTGATATAATATATATAATACTCCCTGACCTGTGATATGATATATATAATACTCCCTGACCTGTGATAGGATATATATATAATACTCCCTGACCTGTGATATAATATATATAATACTCCCTGACCTGTGATATAATATATATATAATACTCCCTGACCTGTGATATGATATATATATAATACTCCCTGACATGTGATATAATATATATAATACTCCCTGACCTATGATATAATATATATAATACTCCCCGACCTGTGATATGATATATATAATACTCCCTGACCTGTGATATAATATATATATATAATACTCCCTGACCTGTGATATAATATATATATATAATACTCCCTGACCTGTGATATAATATATATATAATACTCCCTGACCTGTGATATAATATATATATAATACTCCCTGACCTGTGATATAATATATATAATACTCCCTGACCTGTGATATAATATATATAATACTCCCTGACCTGTGATATAATATATATAATACTCCCTGACCTGTGATATAATATATAATACTCCCTGACTTGTGATATAATATATATATAATACTCCCTGACCTGTGATATATATATATATAATACTCCCTGACCTGTGATATAATATATATAATACTCCCTGACCTGTGATATAATATATATATAATACTCCCTGACCTGTGATATAATATATATATATAATACTCCCTGACCTGTGATATAATATATATATAATACTCCCTGACCTGTGATATAATATATATATATAATACTCCCTGACCTGTGATATAATATATATATAATACTCCCTGACCTGTGATATAATATATATAATACTCCCTGACCTGTGATATGATATATATAATACTCCCTGACCTGTGATATGATATATATATATATATAATACTCCCTGACCTGTGATATAATATATATAATACTCCCTGACCTGTGATATAATATATATAATACTCCCTGACCTGTGATATAATATATATATATAATACTCCCTGACCTGTGATATGATATATATATAATACTCCCTGACCTGTGATATAATATATATAATACTCCCTGACCTGTGATATAATATATAATACTCCCTGACCTGTGATATAATATATATATAATACTCCTTGACCTGTGATATAATATATAATACTCCCTGACCGGTGATATAATATATATATAATACTCCCTGACCTGTGATATAATATATAATACTCCCTGACCTGTGATATAATATATATATAATACTCCCTGTCCTGTGATATAATATATATAATACTCCCTGACCTGTGATATAATATATAGAATACTCCCTGACCTGTGATATAATATATATAATACTCCCTGACCTGTGATATAATATATAATACTCCCTGACCTGTGATATAATATATAATACTCCCTGACTTGTGATATAATATATATATAATACTCCCTGACCTGTGATATATATATATATAATACTCCCTGACCTGTGATATAATATATATAATACTCCCTGACCTGTGATATAATATATATATAATACTCCCTGACCTGTGATATAATATATATATAATACTCCCTGACCTGTGATATAATATATATATAATACTCCCTGACCTGTGATATAATATATATATAATACTCCCTGACCTGTGATATAATATATATATATAATACTCCCTGACCTGTGATATAATATATATATAATACTCCCTGACCTGTGATATAATATATATAATACTCCCTGACCTGTGATATGATATATATAATACTCCCTGACCTGTGATATGATATATATATATAATACTCCCTGACCTGTGATATAATATATATAATACTCCCTGACCTGTGATATAATATATATATATAATACTCCCTGACCTGTGATATGATATATATATAATACTCCCTGACCTGTGATATAATATATATAATACTCCCTGACCTGTGATATAATATATAATACTCCCTGACCTGTGATATAATATATATATAATACTCCTTGACCTGTGATATAATATATAATACTCCCTGACCGGTGATATAATATATATATAATACTCCCTGACCTGTGATATAATATATAATACTCCCTGACCTGTGATATAATATATATATAATACTCCCTGTCCTGTGATATAATATATATAATACTCCCTGACCTGTGATATAATATATATAATACTCCCTGACCTGTGATATAATATATATAATACTCCTTGACCTGTGATATAATATATATATATAATACTCCCTGACCGGTGATATAATATATATATAATACTCCCTGACCTGTGATATAATATATAATACTCCCTGACCTGTGATATAATATATATATAATACTCCCTGACCTGTGATATAATATATAATACTCCCTGACCTGTGATATAATATATATATAATACTCCCTGACCTGTGATATAATATATATAATACTCCCTGACCTGTGATATAATATATATATAATACTCTCTGACCTGTGATATAATATATATATATATAATACTCCCTGACCTGTGATATAATATATAATACTCCCTGACCTGTGATATAATATATATATAATACTCCCTGACCTGTGATATAATATATAATACTCCCTGACCTGTGATATAATATATATATAATACTCCCTGACCTGTGATATAATATATAATACTCCCTGACCTGTGATATAATATATATATAATACTCCCTGACCTGTGATATAATATATATATAATACTCCGACCTGTGATATAATATATAATACTCCCTGACCGGTGATATATATATAATACTCCCTGACCTGTGATATAATATATAATACTCCCTGACCTGTGATATAATATATAATACTCCCTGACCTGTGATATAATATATATATAATACTCCCTGACCTGTGATATAATATATATAATACTCCCTGACCTGTGATATAATATATATATAATACTCCCTGACCTGTGATATAATATATATAATACTCCCTGACCTGTGATATAATATATATATAATACTCCCTGACCTGTGATATAATATATATAATACTCCCTGACCTGTGATATAATATATAATACTCCCTGACCTGTGATATAATATATATATAATACTCCCTGACCTGTGATATAATATATATATAATACTCCCTGACCTGTGATATAATATATATAATACTCCCTGACCTGTGATATAATATATATAATACTCCCTGACCTGTGATATAATATATATAATACTCCCTGACCTGTGATATAATATATATATAATACTCCCTGACCTGTGATATAATATATATATAATACTCCCTGACCTGTGATATAATATATATAATACTCCCTGACCTGTGATATAATATATATATAATACTCCGACCTGTGATATAATATATATATAATACTCCCTGACCTGTGATATAATATATATATAATACTCCCTGACCCGTGATATAATATATATATAATACTCCCTGACCCGTGATATAATATATATATAATACTCCCTGACCTGTGATATAATATATATAATACTCCCTGACCTGTGATATAATATATAATACTCCCTGACCTGTGATATAATATATATAATACTCCCTGACCTGTGATATAATATATATATAATACTCCCTGACCTGTGATATAATATATATATAATACTCCCTGACCTGTGATATAATATATATAATACTCCCTGACCTGTGATATAATATATATAATACTCCCTGACCTGTGATATAATATATATAATACTCCCTGACCTGTGATATAATATATATATAATACTCCGACCTGTGATATAATATATATATAATACTCCCTGACCTGTGATATAATATATATATAATACTCCCTGACCTGTGATATAATATATATAATACTCCCTGACCTGTGATATAATATATATAATACTCCCTGACCTGTGATATAATATATATATAATACTCCGACCTGTGATATAATATATATATAATACTCCCTGACCTGTGATATAATATATATAATACTCCCTGACCTGTGATATAATATATATAATACTCCCTGACCTGTGATATAATATATAATACTCCCTGACCTGTGATATAATATATATAATACTCCCTGACCTGTGATATAATATATATAATACTCCCTGACCTGTGATATAATATATATATAATACTCCCTGACCAGTGATATAATATATAATACTCCCTGACCTGTGATATAATATATATATAATACTCCGACCTGTGATATAATATATATATAATACTCCCTGACCAGTGATATAATATATAATACTCCCTGACCTGTGATATAATATATATATAATACTCCGACCTGTGATATAATATATATAATACTCCCTGATCTGTGATATAATATATATAATACTCCCTGACCTGTGATATAATATATATATAATACTCCCTGACCTGTGATATAATATATATAATACTCCCTGACCTGTGATATAATATATATAATACTCCCTGACCTGTGATATAATATATATAATACTCCCTGACCTGTGATATAATATATAATACTCCCTGACCGGTGATATAATATATATATATAATACTCCCTGACCTGTGATATAATATATATATAATACTCCCTGACCGGTGATATATCATCTATGTACCCATTTTTCCCATACGTGCTGGATATCTCTGCAGCCGCGTCGACGTCTCTCGTCCTTTCAGTTCACGTGAAATTGTTCCTTTTCTGGAATTTATTAGCTCAGTTTGCTGGAGAAAATTGCAGATTAAAGCTTTTCAGAGCTGAGAAAATGGCAGCTCTACAGGACGTTCAACAATCCCCCCAGAATCTCTCCTTATCTACGTGGGACACACCAGAGGATCAATGCGGCTCCCGACGTCTCCCCGAATTCTGTGCGTCTGACTCCCCCCTCGCAGCCCCTCCACCTCCGCAGCTCAGATGCAAAGCAGCTACGACCAGGTAATTAAGCCGCAAACAATGGCTGGGAACGGGAGATTAACGCCGCGCTGGAGGAAGAAGAAGTTATTTGTAGCGAACAAAGGGCCGGCTGACTAAGAACAAGCACAATACAGAAGGGCAGATACAGGGGGTGATGGACAGCCGGGGGGGGGGGGGGGTGATAGACAGCCGGGGGGCAGCTGAGGAGTGGATTCCATGTGATATTCAGCAAGATAACTACATTCCAGGAGGCAGTATGGAGGAATCTGCCATACACCGCATCCACACTCCAGAGCTCCAGCCTGCAGAGCATTGCACCGGCCCTGGCAGGGACCACAGAAAAAAATCATGAGCTCACTGTTCCTGCAGACTGACCCCAGTGCCCAGGACCGAATGAGGAGGGTCACACTTACCTTGTACAATGAGGTGCACGCGGGAGGTTTTGGGGTGATTGTCGGTCTGCACGGAGCAGGTGTAGGGTCCCTCATCATAAATGCCCACATTCTGGATCTCAATGCTGTACTGGCTCTTGGTGTTGGCCACAAGTACCACACGGGGGTCTATGGACCACTTGTCATTGCCGGTGTATAAAATGGTGCTGCGGTTCAGCCAGGCCACGCGGGTCACTCTGTTGTCCACCGTGCACCTGCAGAGAGAAGGAGGCATATAAGTGGACACAGATCAAACAGCCTACATCTCATCATGTCACAGAACACCCCCTCATGAGGTCACTGCCCACTCCTCATGAGGTCACTGCCCACTCCTCATGAGGTCACTGCCCACTCCTCATGAGGTCACTGCCCACTCCTCATGAGGTCACTGCCCACTCCTCATGAGGTCACTGCCCACTCCTCATGAGGTCACAGCCCACTCCTCATGAGGTCACAGCCCACTCCTCATGAGGTCACAGCCCACTCCTCATGAGGTCACAGCCCACTCCTCATGAGGTCACAGCCCACTCCTCATGAGGTCACAGCCCACTCCTCATGAGGTCACAGCCCACTCCTCATGAGGTCACAGCCCTCTGTTAATATCATCACATTGTATAATTTAATTCACAGCACTCTGCTAATGATGTCACAGCCCTCTGCTAATGATGTCACAGCCCTCTGCTAATGATGTCACAGACCTACGTGAAGGTTGTCATTTTCCCAGTAAGCCACTTCTCCACCTACTATATAATTTTCACTTCTGAACGTGATTTGACAGCATAGCTCATACTGGCAGCCAGACTGTGGCGAGGAGTGAGATACGAACGATCCTGATCTAGGACTAGCACCATAAACGACAATTCTACGTCTCCAGTGCACTTTAATCATGTAATAGATGCAAGAAAAAAATACAAGGAGGTGGATTACAGTAACCGTCAAGCGGTCGCGCTTCTCCAAATAGGGACAATGGAGAACAGTCTCCCTAGGGTCCTCAGGATACGGCCGCTCTACATACGGGACCCAAAGCAGCCGCTCTACATACGGGACCCAAAGCAGCCGCTCTACATACGGGACCCAAAGCAGCCGCTCTACATACGGGACGCTGCCCCTCTACATACGGGACCCAAAGCAGCCGCTCTACATACGGGACCCAAAGCAGCCGCTCTACATACGGGACGCTGCCCCTCTACATACGGGACCCAAAGCAGCCGCTCTACATACGGGACCCAAAGCAGCCGCTCTACATACGGGACGCTGCCCCTCTACATACGGGACCCAAAGCAGCCGCTCTACATACGGGACCCAAAGCAGCCGCTCTACATACGGGACGCTGCCCCTCCACATACGGGACGCAGCCCCTCCACATACGGGACGCAGCCCCTCTACACATACGGGACGCAGCCCCTCCACATACGGGACGCAGCCCCTCCACATACGGGACGCAGCCGCTCCACATACGGGACGCAGCCGCTCCACATACGGGACGCAGCCGCTCCACATACGGGACGCAGCCTCTCCACATACGGGACGCAGCCGCTCCACATACGGGACGCAGCCGCTCCACATACGGGACGCAGCCGCTCCACATACGGGACGCAGCCGCTCCACATACGGGACGCAGCCGCTCCACATACGGGACGCAGCCGCTCCACATACAGGACGCAGCCGCTCCACATACAGGACTCAGCCGCTCTACATACAGGACACAGCCGCTCTACATACAGGACACAGCCGCTCTACATACAGGACACAGCCGCTCTACATACAGGACACAGCCGCTCTATATACAGGACACAGCCCCTCTACATACAGGACACAGCCGCTCTATATACAGGACACGCAGCCGCTCTATATACAGGACACAGCCGCTCTACATACAGGAGACGCAGCCGCTCTATATACAGGACGCAGCCGCTCTATATACAGGACACGCAGCCGCTCTACATACAGGACACAGCAGTTGCATCTCAAAAAGTAAAAATAATTTCTATTAAAAGCTAGATGATAAAGTTCCAGCGATCTCACGGACTGGCCGATTTAATAATAAAGAAAAAAAAAATCCCTTTCAAAGGTTTCCACCAGATTCCTGCACAGAAGAGGGAGGAATAACGCGGAGGGAGAAAGGAAAGCGCGGCGCTCGTCCTGTTATGTGATTGACACCGGCAACAGATGAAAGATTCATAGGAGGGTGGGAGGGAAATCAGCGGGGGGGGGGGCATTGTGACAGCGCAGGTGGAGCGGAGACGGCAGTAGGAAGGAGAAGCCAAGGCCTCGCCTGCACTACACAGGGTTAATCCACGGAAACGTCGCATCTAAATAACCTCCAGGTGTGGAGAAGTCGTCGCCTCCTAACGGGACCGAATCCGCGTTTATCTCACATACAAACACCGCTCCATAAAACGGCTGAATCACCGGAGATTTGGTTTCAGCTGCGAATTTCTCAGACGTCGGCGCTTCGTGCAGAACATTCAAAAAGTTTATCATTCTCCAAGTAGGAAAAGAGCTTTGACTGCGCAGAGAGGCCGGGACCAGGCAGGGGACCCCCAACTTATGATACGACCGCCCCGCTCAGCGAAAATCTATGCTATATAAGGAAACGGTTACACAACGTGCGACATTCCTCCACGAGATCAATGTAGTCTATAGAACCAGGAGCGCAGCGCCAAAACCGTGCAGCTATGGGCTCCACTCCACCCGGGGGTAACAAGCACATGGGCTTTGTATGCTGTGGGGGGAGTACGTGGGCATAAGGGGCGACGCGGCAGAATCAGCAGCTTGTAAATCCGCCACATCAATGGGAGAAGTCATCATGTCCCCCAGGGGGTTTCATTTTATAAATACACCACATGTGGCCCCAACGTTACAGCACAGCCATACACTGTGTGCCCCACCTCACACATGGGTAAGAGAAGGCTGGGGCCCCTGCTGGCACACTGTGGCGACTATGAACGTCAGATGTCCCCAGGAGTCAGCGAGATATCACAGTGTCTACACAATTGTCCTTATATCCAACAGTTCTCCGACATGAAGGAGACGTGCTGATCGCTCCTTCCGCTGTGCCCACCGTCAGACTACCCAGATGCCACCTTATTCTGCGTGGACCTGGTTTATAATTATCACAGAAATGTTTTAGCTTTGGTGCGAATGCCTTCTAGATCCTAAATACCAGTATCATCTCCTCTCTGCCCCCGTGAGACCCCGGCTGAAGGCTGCAGATAATCTCCCCTCCTGGAAAGACGTCAGTAAACAAAACCGGCTCAGCTTGTATTTGTCACAAAAATAAGGGATGGGAATATGGATTCCCCATCGCCCGGGTCTCTGCCAGCTTCATCTCGCTCTCATTTGCATAACTATTAAGCCCTGAGACAATGGCTGATCAAAGAAGTCGGCAACGGCCGCGCATAAAGATGCTCGACACAAAAACAACACACAAAGGGCAAGATTCAGAGGCTGTGACCTCCCCGGGATGACGAGGACGTTTCACTTTATGCAGAGGCGGGAGGACGCCGACAACTATTCTACACAATTGCCCCGCACAATCTTCACCGAGTCCTGAAGGGTCTGAATTCCAGAGCAATGAACATGGAGGCCACAGGAGTCTGGAGAGAGAACCAATAACGAAGTGGAGCCGGCAGGTAAACGGAGGAGCAACAAAACATAGAGCCGGAAGAATGTGCGACTGCCGGGAGTACGGAGCGTCCCAGGCCCGCGCTATAAACTTGTGTGTCCATGGAGGCCACAGGGAAGAGGCGCAAACTCCACCAGCCGCCGATCCCTGATGTGCTGCCGCCACCGAGCCCGTCAGCAGTCCGTCTACTAGTATAAATAGAATAGCGGCCCAGCTGCAAGACGGACATTGTGCAGTCCCCCCGGGCCCTGGTGCCTGATGGGGCCCATAAGCCTCTCTACCTCATAAGACACCAGTAGAAGTGGAACATGGTGGGTGGGGGCCAGTAACAGATTTGGACTCAGGGTTTAGGAGCTTCACGTTGCGTCTCTGACACTTTCTTACAACCCGACTGGGAACGCCAAATTGTAACAAGATCTGCGTGTAAAAGCTGGATCTAATAGATCTGATCTGGTGAGGGATCCTTCCCTATTAACCCCTCCACAGCACAGGTCTGAACTGCAGAGCTCACTATCACAGGAGAGGGGGGGGGGGCTGATGAAGGGGGTCTGGGAATATTTCATGTTCCGGCTGCATTATGGTGCCCACAAAAACCCTGCGAATCCAATTTAAGAACAGATTACCTCCTCTCACTTACTTCATTTGAAGCAATTACATGTTAATTTTCATTGAAGCTCGCCTAATGCATACCAATCGCTGCCTCCACCTTCCCGGAATATTTTAAGAAGCTGCTCGCTATGGCAGCACACGGACTTAACCCCTCACTCTCCATGGGCCACACTTATCCGGCCGGACTTCAATCTGCTCCTCCCATAATGCATCAATGTGGGGACAATGCAGAGCAATTAACTCTTGATTACCTGGAGAGGGTTTATATGTATAGGTTTATATCGGTTTATCTCTACGGCTCCATTAAGTTCTATTGACCTCGGACACCTTACCGTATCGCTATGGATGGGTGTCCGTGCCGTATAACTGTACCGGGAATCATGGAGCATGTCCGCTTTGTGTTTTACGGGCCGTGCTCCCAGACTTTGTATGGAAGCACAATCCGAAAATGCGGGCGGCCATCGGTGGGGGTAGTGCCCGCAATTGCAGGCCATGTTTACGGGCACAGCCCTGTGCATAGGGCCTCAGTCTACGGCTCCATGTATAAGTTTATGGCTCTATGTCTTTGGCTCTATAGTGCTGGGACTCATGTTATAGGCAGAAGTACATTCACACTTTGCAGCTCAGGTTCTGCTGCCATTGGGAGCTGCGAATATCCTGTGCCACATCCGTCCCACGCGGAGGAAGATTTTTTTGTATTAAATTTAGTAAGAAAGAATCAGGGCAGCGTCTGAGAAGGAGAATCAGCACGAGTCTTCTCCATGGGATTCAGGTAAGCAACAACGACATGACTGCAGGAATGGGCACCTGCTGCACACGTACGGAGAAGGGGCAGTGACGTCATCAGTGAAGAAGGCGGCTCCCCAGTGCAGCGTTCTTATGGGAGAGGGGGCAGTGATGTCATATGTGAAGAAGGCGGCTCCCCAGTGCAGCGTTCTTATGGGAGAGGGGGCAGTGACGTCATCAGTGAAGAAGGCGGCTCCCCAGTGCAGCGTTCTTATGGGAGAGGGGGCAGTGACGTCATCAGTGAAGAAGGCGGCTCCCCAGTGCAGCGTTCTTATGGGAGAGGGGGCAGTGACGTCATCAGTGAAGACGGCGGCTCCCCAGTGCAGCGTTCTTATGGGAGAGGGGGCAGTGACGTCATCAGTGAAGAAGGCGGCTCCCCAGTGCAGCGTTCTTATGGGAGAGGGGGCAGTGACGTCATCAGTGAAGAAGGCGGCTCCCCAGTGCAGCGTTCTTATGGGAGAGGGGGCAGTGACGTCATCAGTGAAGAAGGCGGCTCCCCAGTGCAGCGTTCTTATGGGAGAGGGGGCAGTGACGTCATCAGTGAAGGCGGTGGCTCCCCAGTGCAGCGTTCTTATGGAAACATCTGGAACAGAGCGATTCTCCACTAACGCAATTGTGGCTTTACCATCATCAGGCCACAAATCAATTGTGATGAAATCCTCTGTAAATTAACCACAACTTCTGAGTGCAGATCAATCAGAGCTCAGAATATTTTCATTATGAATAAAGTTTGTGGACCCGGACAGTGGAGGGGACGAGGCGCACAACACAATCTGCAGGCTCATTGGACTCAGACACATAAAGATCAGGCCGAGGAGTCTCTCCAAGAGGATGTCTAGAAATGGAACAATAATCAGCCTGTCTAATGGACTGGAAAGTGATGCGCACGGCATCTGCTAATGGAGCGCTGATAAATCGCAGTAACTACAGAACAGCCCGGAAATACAGTGCGTGCTGCGGTGAGGGGGCGAGAGGGCGAGAGGGCACCTGGTTCACACACAGGGAGCTGGGTTATGGATCATGCACAAGACCTGGTTTCTGAGAAGTGGGCCGATAAGGGGAACCATAACATTCACACACTAATACACACACACATATACATACACACACACACACACACACACACACTCATATACATACACACACACACACACACACACCATATAAACACACACACACACACCATATATACACACACACATAAACATATACACACACACATATACACACACACACATATACACACACACACACAAACACACACACACACATATACACACACACACACACAGACACACACACATAACATATATACAGGCACACAACATATATACACACACCACATTCATACATACAGTGAAATACACAACACATTCATAATCACACAATACACAACCTATTCACCTCCACACATTGAAGTCTACAGGGATTTCGAACGTTATGAAAATCTGATTTCTGTCTCTCCTGTTGCGACATTTAGTCACCACTTGGAGGCGCTCTTCACTTTGTCAGAGGTTGATGAAGGACGTACAGGGCCTACACGGTTTTTTTAATACTTATTTTTATAGTAGTTTTGCATTTTTACAACCACCAAGAAATATAAACCAGAAGACCTGAAACCGTCATCAGATAAGAAACAGAATAACGACCATCAGCGAGTATTACCAAGCACCGAATGTCAAGTATGGAAAATGTTCATCAGGCTGCGGTTTAGAGATCCCGTACATGATCAAACGTGAGCGGGGGCCTGAAGAAGAGCAGTTCAAACCCGGAGGGTAACAAAAAAAAAGAAGAAAAAAATATATAAAAAATAAAATGGGAGGGGCCGACACTTTATATCCGATATTCTGTCAAAATGCGGCTCCAACAGGTGATCCTGGGGAGGAGGAGCTTCAATGCTCCAAACAATCACTGCACGGAGCCGGTCACGGACACCACAACACAGACAAACCTTCCCCCCCAGTGAACAGCGCACCCCAAGATCAGCCCTCAATCCCGTGAACCCCAATAGACACTAGTGAAATTCCCCTAAAGTCAAATTATTTAAGGTATATTTCCGATATAACTAATTTAATGATAATTGCGGTTAATATCCTAATGCAATATCCTGCATGTAATGCTGACCTCTGGGTACGGATCCCATCACGGGGGAGGGGGTAGAAGTTCACGAGTCAGTTCATCAGCATCTTCCTACTCAAACCCCATCCGTCAGCGTTCTCCTGAACCCTCTCTCCCGCTCCTTTTTCCAGTACTAACCAAGTCCATCATATACAGGAGCACAAACACGAGGCGCTGCGCCGATACCATGGATTAGTAACGGTACAGACGTCCAGGTTACATGAACACATTTGGACAGGATACAAGGCTCTCCCCCTCATCATTCATACCGACTAAACCGAAGATGTCCCAAGCGGTGACAAAATAACCCTCATGCCGGATCCATTTTCCATCACCCCTATGATGGTTGTCACTACAACGCGTCCGAAATGAAAGGGTTGACTGTTTTAACCTTAATGCTTCTCGCCATCAGAATACAGAGAATGGACAAATGCAGCCAACACTGGAGGAGGACGGGGGGACCGAAAACAGCAGCAACCCCAGAAATACATGTAATCTCCCAAAGAACAAAAATGAAGTACAACCACAAGGCCTACACAATACACACCAGGCAACACGCCATGAGTGAGGACAAGTGACTGGTGTGAAACGCGTAGGTCCGCTATCTGACGCATCCACCCCTTTGCATATGGAATTTTTTAATACATTTGGAATAAAGTTGGAATATTCCTTCCTTTTAAAATTTAGCGCTGGGTCAAGTGTCTCTCTCTGCCTACAATACACCCCCAACTAAGAGCCGGGTAATGAGCAGCGATGGCGGGTAAAGTCATCTCAAACTAGGCAGCTGCCAATCACTTGTAGGAAGAGGAAGGATGACCAGCTGTTGTGGGGGCCCGGCACAAGATCAAACTATCTGTGTTGAAAGGGGCAGCTGCTCTCTTAAAGCGCCCATGCAGGGTCCACTTCTACCGCCCCGGGTGATAGAGGAAGCTTCTTTTAAGAAGATGTTCAGTATACGTAGGAAACCAAGGACAAATAAGGAACAAAGCCCGGAGGACGGCAGTAATAAAAGAGTAAAGTACAGAGACAAGAGACTAAGGGCAGGGGCACACGACAATACTGTGGAGGAGGGATGCCACAGGGTGGGCGACTTGCCGTAGTAGGGTGGCTGAGCAGCATTGGTGAGACGACGCCAGGTGGAGTATAATAACCCGTATCTTGAGTGAGAAAGCCTCTTCAGCACATGGCCCAGTCCTGGTCATATACGGTCTCCAGCATCTGGTCTCTCCGGTGTGTTCTTGGTACTCTGGGGGTCACCACACACTCCTGGCTGGTCTACTCTCATACTCCTGGGTCCAAGTCACTGATCGTTGGCACGGGCTTCGGCAGGTTGTTTACCGTCAGTCGTGGGGCCGGAGACGCTCGTTTCCATCGGTGTTCTTTACAATGTTTTATACGGTATATCCAATCTTTTGTGACGTTTTTTTTTTTTTTTCATTCTTTGTGGCATTTAATAGTTTAAGTCTCAGGGATTGGAGGGCAAATAAAACTGTTTAATGACAATCTCAGAGGTGACGGGTGAAAGAATTGCAGCAAGTTTCCATGAATGACATGTAAGAGGCTGCAAAGAGCCGTCCTCTGCTCTAGAGACGAAGTCAGAGATGTCAGGAGAGAAGTCGCCATTACCACCGATGAAACGACCTCCCAGGAAAGAGACAAACTCAGGACCTTTACATTACAAGCAAATGACAAAACTGAACCCGGTACACTGGTGCCCAAAGACACAATGGGAGCACGACATTAAATGTGCCTCAAGCCTCAGTGAGGCCACTCATTTCTAGAAGATAGATGGCAGCCTGCCCACAGATACTTTATCAGTCATCAAAATGGCACCAGAGCGGAGAGCGGGCCTCAATTCACAAGAAAGGTAAAACCTTGACTGAAACCGTGGGGACCAAATGAAGGACGACAGAATCTGTGGGCAGAGGGTGCGGCGCGCTTCTTCTAGAATGGGCAGGATTCACGGTGAAGAGTTTGCCGTCTCTCAGTCTATGAACACGTTTTCTTCCATGTACAGTAAATTTCAAGGCTCGGATGACAGGGGTTGGATTTTCACGCATCGACAATTCCTGAATTATTCCATGTAGAAAACGGTCCCCATGAGAAGGTGCGAATGAAGCAGATTGTAAGCTAGGACGAGCTCTCCAGGAGATGAACATCATGTGTCTATTACGGGGGCCCGATCTCGAACGATTCCTCGACATCACAGAGTATCCGAATTATACCCTCATATGTTGAAGCAGATTATGTGAAGAAACATGTGCTGTCTATTATCTCCTCTCCTCATCCTCCACATAACATCAGATTAAACCACACAAACATTACGTCACGCGCTTCCCAAGGACTGCAGACTGGCGCAATTATATATAAGCATTCAACGCACAACGCCGGATCAGGAGGAGAATTGACGGCAGAAATTGGGAGTAACAACCCTCCGCTCATTACGTCATTAGGAACAAGATCAAATCTCATCATCTGCCCCCCGAAGACTCTGCTAACCGGTCGGCGACATCTGTAACTGGAAATCTTAAGGGTCCTCTTATATGGTCTGCTATGGGCCGTGAAAACTAGTACCAACCTATGAGACAGCTCATTGGTGGGCGCTGATTTCACAAGGAGCAATGATTGGTTATGTATGGGGACAGGTGACTGCGATCGCTCGTCCTCATGCATTTCCATCATGGCGGCAGCACGTCGCTGATTACACCGGGGGATGCGCCGCCGACAATGATATTTAGTGCTACATAAATAATACAATCAGCCGATGAACGCGTGGTTTACAGGGCAACGATCGGGATCGAGTGTTCATATGAACGCTTGTTTTCCATTGGCCCTTACTCTACATTCTCCAGGATTTCACCAGATGATTGCTTCTTGTTTTCCTCCTCAGGTCTTGAGATACTGACTGCCTAAAATTACCGCTCAATAGCAGCCGATCCCATGTAATGTTTTAGATGTTCTGCTGGACTGACGGGGAGATGACGGGTTGTTGTCTTTAACCTTAAAGTGAAACTTTCATAATAAAATAGGTCATGTGACCGACTCATCTCAAATGCAAGTTTCTAAGTGCTGTGTATAGAATGGGCTCTGAACCAAAAGAAAAAAAACAAGAAAGCTGCCTGACCGGTGTGCAGATCTAGGCTGAAGCTTCACCTCACAGACTTCTGCAATGTCCGCTCCCTGAACACATTGGGAACTTACGTTTCAGAGACCAGAAAGAAAGATTGAATGGCCCTGGTGAGCTGACAAGGGAAGGTAGAGGTCAGTCCGGCTCCACATCCGTAAGGCGGTTAGGTGAGATAAAGGTTAAATACAGTGACGCTCGGGGAGGGGGCGCTCGGGTCGGTGGTTCCATGTGGGGACAGATAAATACCCATACTGCTTTGTCTATTTTCCTCCTCATCACTGATGACCATTCAGCCTGACCCCCCCCCCCCCTCGTCCTTCTCCCTTTAAGAAAACGCTGCTGGCTTCTTGTCTTGTGAGCCAGATTGGAGAACAAACGGCTGTAATTGTTAATGCATGTAAATGTGCCAATTCTGGCTGGAGATTGCTTTTATAAGTTAATTGGAACAATATAAAGTCCCCCCCGCAGGGAATATTCCCCAGATGAAGGCGCAGAGAGCAGCCGCAGTCACACGTACAACGCACAGGGAGGGAGAGATCTTTATTCTTGGAGACAGCAGAGTCAGAGGCGTCTCCTGGGTTCTGGTCGGATTTCTCATGTGCAGAGTGGAGGGGTGAGGGGCCGATAACAGGGGCTTTGATCATGTGAGGCGTCCATTTGGGGCTATACTGAGAGTGACGTCCCCTGGAACACACACCGACGGGGCTTTGTATCGCCTCATTACACACGTTATTTATGAGAAAATTTGGCGTCATGAGCCTGAAGATCCCGAATTTCCGCCGCAAAGTTGTAACAAATTTAGGACATTTTGAGGAACGCCAAGAAAACTCTGGAGGCATCGCAACAAAAGCTCCTAAACACTACACATGCCCAATACATGAGCGGAGGGGGGCACACGTCTCGCCATCTCAGCTATAGGTGGCTCCAGAAACTTCAATCTGAACAAAGGAACTTGGAGCAACGCGGCCACAGAGGTGGGTACCACGACCACGGACACGAGGCCTCCTCCAGGAACAGTCCACACGTGCCAGTACCGGACATCAATGTAGTGACCACGTGGCAGACATGGCTCATGGAAGGGGCCCCAGATTCATTGGCCCTATTGCTTTTCTCTTTAGACGGTGAGAACCTCCAATCATCACAGGGAATAGGAAGGGCAAACAAGCGTCTGACCCGGCAGCCCTTAGGACTCGGGTGCTGGGGGGGATGATGAGGGGTCCCAGATAAGTAATGTCCTACAGGTTCTGCATCGTGTACGCCCGTGTGACATGGTCCCTATATATTCATAGTGATATGTTTTTTTTTTCTAGTAACGGAGGGATAAGTGCGACCCCTGCGCTCGAGGATCCAGCTCTGCTTATTATCCTGATAAACTGCCATAGGCGGCGCACAATCCAGCGATCCTAATATTAGCGGCTTCCAGAGTCCTAGGTATCGATTTTATGTTGTTTTGGGTCTCTGCATCAGTTTCCCAGCAATTGTAATGTGCTGCGGAATAAATTGCAGGTTTGTCTCTTTGTAAGTAATTGCCAATAAAAACATAATAGAGCGGCAAGAGCGGGACAAGAGCGGGACAAGAGCGGGGCAAGAGCGGGGCAAGAGCGGGGCAAGAGCGGGACAAGAGCGCGGCAAGAGCGGGGCAAGAGCGGGACAAGAGCGCGGCAAGAGCGGGACAAGAGCGCGGCAAGAGCGGGACAAGAGCGCGGCAAGAGCGCGGCAAGAGCGGGACAAAAGCGGGGCAAGAGCGGGACAAGAGCGGGACAAGAGCGGGATAAGAGGGGGACAAAAGCGGGGCAAGAGCGGGGCAAGAGCGTGGCGCGCGACATCAAGCGCCGGCTGCCACAGGAAGGCCACGCAGATCGAATGCCAGAAACTGCGCTCAGTCTATGGAAGGGAAGCGCGCGCAGAGCTCACCAGCAGCAGGAGACAAGTGTAAACCAGGACGCCACCAACAGAGGATTCACTGCTATAAACGGGAGGACGGCCAATGGGAGACGGGGAGGGGGTCTCATCTGACGTTATAGAAGAGACCGGACAGGATCCCACTCCGGGTGAGACCACGACAATCATAGAGGAAAAGAAAGATTCATCCTAGAAAACAAACAGCGCCCCCTCCTGTCTTCAGGTCTAAAAGGAGAGTCCGTCTCTGATCTTCATTCCACAGGGGTTTCCAGTTTCCTATAAAAATTCATGAATAAAACTTTCTGATACAGTTTGTGTTTCTATATTTCTGTCAGTGAGTGGAACATCCTTGTTTACATTCAGAGGCTGCAAGCCTGTAAAGACCTAGGTCTGCTCACACAGCTGAGGATTTGTTACATTTGTCTCAGGTCTAGACAATCCTTTGTGAGGTAAATACATCCGCAGCACGAATATCACCGATAGGTTGCTGGAGATTGTATTCACTTCTCAGCTGTGTGAGCAGGACTAGGTCAGCACGGAGACTGTAGTTTGTAAACAAGAATGTTCTCATTCACTGGCAAAAAGCAGAGATCTTGAAAATGGTGATGTGTATGAGAATAGTGCACGGATCTAGATGTTTTTACATAGTTAACCCTTCAATTACAGCTGAAAACTGACACAAAGAGAAAGCGGATTTACCGACAATAAATGCCAATACGCGGCTTCTCTGGAATATTATCGCCTCGTGCAGTCCGCAATCCTTCCGGACACAATGGAACGCAGACACGTATCAACGAAGTCACGAGAAAAGCCGCCAATGAGTTAGTGGATCAGGAGTGACGAGGGACGATCCGCTGATCTATAGTCTGAAGGGCAGCGCAGGGGTAATAAAGGCGCGACAGCGGTCACTGACACCTGTGAAGGCTGCGGCCCGCTCTGCAATCACTGCCATGCGGATTTATACAGGAGGGCGGGAGGGAGGACGGTGCTGGCGATTCGTACATTGACATTTCTCAGAACCTCCTCTTGGTCTTGTACAGAAGCGCCAGCGCAGCACTGACGGGCGGCTCCTGATGATGTCACTATATGTGTGCCATCTAGAGGCTCAGCCGGATGCCGCCCCGCGGTAATGTAGCCGGATGCCGCCCCGCGGTGACTCAGCCGGATGCAGCCCCGCGGTGAGACTCAGCCGGATGCCGCCCCGCGGTGAGACTCAGCCGGATGCCGCCCCGCGGTGAGACTCAGCCGGATGCCGCCCCGCGGTGAGACTCAGCCGGATGCCGCCCCGCGGTGAGACTCAGCCGGATGCCGCCCCGCGGTGAGACTCAGCCGGATGCCGCCCCGCGGTGAGACTCAGCCGGATGCCGCCCCGCGGTGAGACTCAGCCGGATGCCGCCCCGCGGTGAGACTCAGCCGGATGCCGCCCCGCGGTGAGACTCAGCCGGATGCCGCCCCGCGGTGAGACTCAGCCGGATGCCGCCCCGCGGTGAGACTCAGCCGGATGCCGCCCCGCGGTGAGACTCTGCCGGATGCCGCCCCGCGGTGAGACTCAGCCGGATGCCGCCCCGCGGTGAGACTCTGCCGGATGCCGCCCCGCGGTGAGACTCAGCCGGATGCCGCCCCGCGGTGAGACTCAGCCGGATGCCGCCCCGCGGTGAGACTCAGCCGGATGCCGCCCCGCGGTGAGACTCAGCCGGATGCCGCCCCGCGGTGAGACTCAGCCGGATGCCGCCCCGCGGTGAGACTCAGCCGAATGCCGCCCCGCGGTGAGACTCAGCCGGATGCCGCCCCGCGGTGAGACTCAGCCGGATGCCGCCCCGCGGTGAGACTCAGCCGGATGCCGCCCCGCGGTGAGACTCAGCCGGATGCCGCCCCGCGGTGAGACTCAGCCGGATGCCGCCCCGCGGTGAGACTCAGCCGGATGCCGCCCCGCGGTGAGACTCAGCCGGATGCCGCCCCGCGGTGACTCTGCCGGATGCCGCCCCGCGGTGAGACTCAGCCGGATGCCGCCCCGCGGTGAGACTCAGCCGGATGCCGCCCCGCGGTGAGACTCAGCCGGATGCCGCCCCGCGGTGAGACTCTGCCGGATGCCGCCCCGCGGTGACTCTGCCGGATGCCGCCCCGCGGTGACTCTGCCGGATGCCGCCCCGCGGTGAGACTCAGCCGGATGCCGCCCCGCGGTGAGACTCAGCCGGATGCCGCCCCGCGGTGAGACTCAGCCGGATGCCGCCCCGCGGTGAGACTCAGCCGGATGCCGCCCCGCGGTGAGACTCAGCCGGATGCCGCCCCGCGGTGAGACTCAGCCGGATGCCGCCCCGCGGTGAGACTCAGCCGGATGCCGGCCTGGTTTTGTGGACCGGGTTGTGTGTAAGTTTATATTTATAGATTATTATTGTTTTTATTATTTTGTTCTTTTTGTCAGATACAAAGTAAAAAAAACATCATTTCACCCCCCGATCCCGCCCCAGGCCTGTTTCTTTTTTTTTGGGTGGGGGGGGGGAACAATCTTGCCATTCTTTTTTGGGTTTTGCTTTTACGGTTCATGGCGCGGTATAAATGACACGTTAGCTCTAACCTGCAGGTCCGTACGATTACGGAAATACCAAATTGAGATTGTTTTTTTACTCGGTTAAGACACTTAAAAAACCGGCGTCATTACATTCCAAAACCCACTCGTCTCTTCTTCCGTCCGCGCGCTCGTCTGACGGTTTTTTGCAGGAAGTTGTATTTTTTTTAATGCCACTTTTGTGGGGTAAATATTAAGTATTTTTATAACTTTTATACGGTTTGGCTTTTTTGGAGAGCGGGTGAAGATATCCGCCATTTTGTTATGGCGTCCGCTGCGCGGTATAAACGATAGAACTTTATTCTCTGGATCACAACAATTACGATGCATTAAGACCATTATTGTGAGGGTTTGTGATTTGTGGGGTGACGGAGGTTTCATTGGTAACATTTTGGGGTACAATTGACTATTTTTCCTGATTTTTGGGAATCTGAATGAAGGAAGAAGTCGTCGTCGTGAATGTGGCGAGATCAGACTCCGATGCATTTTTCCACAATAAAGGATTTCAGTTTTGTGGTGTTTTTCACTGGATTTTATTTTTTACACTTCGAGCAATTTTCCTATTTCTTTTTTACATTTTTGGGGACGTGAACATGAAACCCTTTGATCGCTTCCATAATCCACTGCACCACTTACGTATCAGATTACACTGACAAGCCGCCTCTGGCAGGGCCTAGTGGGTTTACATCTACGCCAGACCTGGGGCCTTTAAATAGGTCCCCTGCTGCCATGGCAACCAATCGGAGCCCCCGGATCCCGGCTGTTGATGGCACTTGCTCAGCTATTGATCCCGCACCATGCAAGTGCTGTACATATAAGGCGGCTCACGTAGAAGACCTCCCGCCAGGGGAGGGGAAAAGCTAAAAATGCTAAGAGGAGTATATCCAGCGCGGCGTTACACTTTATACAGCGCCCCTGTGAGGAGATAGACGGTAGCGCGCTCTACGATCGGTGGCATTTAACCCTGTTCTACATTAGAAGCCATCGATCCTCAGGCAATGATTTCATATATAAATGACCCCAGTCCTGATGGCCGGGCAGCGTTGGTACTCGCAGCGCTCTTACTACAGGACCACGGGGTCGGGCTGAATATGGCGGACACTGTAAGGCCCTGTTCACACTCAGAATTCCTTTAGGAATCGTAAGGCAGATATTGACCTGCCTGTGCTTTTTTGCCGCACTTTTCGGCCGCAGCCGTTGTAGCTAATGAAAGGTCCGCGAGCAAAAAACACTGAAAGACTCTCGGAAACGTGCGCCACAAGTCTTTACTGCCACCCAGTGATTTCAATGGAAGGTTAGAGGCGGAAACCGCAGCAAGAAAGGACATGCCGCTTCTTTTCCCCACGATCGGTGATAACAATACCTCTGCCTCCCATTGAAATAAACAGGAGGCAAATTCCGAAGTTTTTTGGCACGGATTCCAACGCAGTTGCCACGTCAAAATCAGCACCAAAAAAACTCAGTGTGAACAGGGTCTAATAATCTGGAGGATAAATAACGGCTTAACCTCCACTGTTCAGCCTCATCCTCGCTCAGGTTTGGGAGAATATTTCAGTACATTTCGGAATCCACACCCTGGGCCGCACCGGAACACACGGCGTCTACTCGCTAATATGTTTCTTCCTCTCCCCGGCACACAGAGCCATCAAACCGCACGCCTGGCGCCACATTCTCCACATTCTGTCACACGCTTCTTCTTTTTCTTCCTATTTCTACTTTTTCCCCATCTGCCGTCTCCATGGAAACAAGGAGAAAAGAAGGGAACGAGAGACGGAGAGAGATGGAACGCAGCTGCATCCACCCGTTCAATGCCAGGCGCTATCCCAGCAGGACGTCTGCTCCCGGGATGGGCACCACGGGTAATAGAAGGGGGACAGTTCTGCTCATCGTCATGTATTCTAAAAGGTGAACTCCGAAGAAAACAAAAAGCATCGACAAATTCCTACTAAAAACCTACAGCGAGAAAGACCTCACCATGGACGCCATCCAGTACCAAGCAAAGTCTGGTCTCCATGAATGAAACGTAAGCCCGATGCTGGCAGAAATCTTACATGAAGAGTCTCCTGCATGGTGGACACACGTAGGACACCGCCCGGCGTCACCACACGACATGCGCTGCTCTGCGGGGTCAGTAAGAACGTCGTCCTCATTGTAAAGTGTGAAACCCGCAGCCGCTCGGAGCTCGGACCAGGTCAACATTCAGGATAAAACCTTCTAGGAGCCAGAAAGAGGAGACAAGACGAAGGACGACCCTAAAGTCAACGCCACGACGGCCAGCGTTACCCATGGACGTGACCTACCGAGAACAAGTAGGAAACCATGCGCTGGATTGTAGTGAACGTCGGCGGCGCCCGCTGTGGGGTGACTCCGCTCACACGCGCCACCACAACAGTCATCGTCTTCTCCCCATTTTTAGAGAGATTCAGACGATTCTGCAGCTTCATTGATCAGGTCTCAAGGCGCCAAGTTGTGGCTTTCATGTGACATTAATACAAGAATTGCGATTCTGAGACGATAAACAGCAATTTCCGCTGCTGTGAAGCCTCGTGGCATCAGGCGAGGCTGCGGCGCACTTATGATAGCGGGCACGGGAATTTAACACTTACTACTATTCTGCTGTTACTGTAACGAAGCAGTCACATCCGAGATGAACTGACCGACCGGGACAGAGACCACAAATAATGACAGAAAAATGTACAGAAGGGGAACAACCGTGACAGGCCAGACCGCGGAAAACGCAGGAGGCGCGAACTACAACCTCCGATAACCTCATGTCTGTGTCCAGGGTATCACACACAACATGACCGCTAGCGATAATCGCGACATGTATGAGAACAGCTTTAAGTCGCGGCGGTCGATAATAATTTTCTGTGGGGGAGGAGTTAATGATTTAGACTGATTAGGTTTCCTTAGAATATCAGTCAGACGCCTTACTCACCCGGCTGAGGCCATACATATAGGGGTCCTGTGGTCACACACCTTATTCACCCGGCTGAGGCCATACATATAGGGGTCCTGTGGTCACACACCTTATTCACCTGGCTGTATACATCTAGGGGTCCTGTGGTCACATACCTTATTCACCCTGCTGAGATCATGAATATAGGGGTCCTGTGGTCACACACCTTATTCACCCGGCTGAGATCATACATATAGGGGTCCTGTGGTCACACACCTTATTCACCAGGCTGAGATCATACATCTAGGGGTCCTGTGGTCACACACCTTACTCACCCTGCTGAGATCATGCATATAGGGGTCCTGTGGTCACACACCTTATTCACCCGGCTGAGATCATACATATAGGGGTCCTGTGGTCACACACTTTATTCACCCAGCTGAGCTCACACATACAGTGTACTGTGGCCATAAACTCTACTCCCCTGGCTTAGCCCATACATACAGGGGTCCTCTGGCCATACACCCTAAACACCAAGCTGAGCCCATACAAACAGGGGTCTTAAAGATACACATCCTAGTCATCCGGCTGAGCTCAGACAAGGTTCCTGCAGCCACACACCCTGCTCACCCAAACGAGTTCATTTCTACATAGAGGGGACATGAAGCTGCGCACCCCACCCTCACGGCGGTTTGCCTTAGATTGTTCTGCAGTCTTTAGCGTGGCTTTGTAGCGGAAGAAGCCCCCGCAGAAGCCGTCACTCCATCAGTAACATAATCACACATCAAGCCAGACGCGTGTCAGTCACACATCACGACTCCCCCTCACCCGCAGACAATGATTAGCAGAGTCAAGTGCAACAATATAAAAAGGACAGACTCCCCGGGGTCCTGCGTGTTCTTTATTATCCAGAGACTTCACGTCTTACATCAGTTTGTCGGCTGCTCCGAGCCATACACATAATGGAGCGCGCCGCTAAACCAGTCACCCTGCCATCGCTCCAAACTCAATCCAATAGGATCGTCCCTCACACGCCGGGTCACAGAGAGCTCGACAAATGAACAGAACAAAGCCATGAATTATACAAGGAAAAGAAGGGATCGGACCGCTCCATCAAATCACCACCCCCTGCGGCCCGGACACCCCAACCACAATATCCCATACAGAATGAACCATTGACTGGTGACTCCATAGAGAATGAGCACAAAGAAGGAAGCTGCGGGAGGTGCCAACCACTAAAACCATCCAACAGTAGCCATTTATACCCGAGGGGGCCAGAGGGGTCAGCAGGGCATCAGATGTCAGAGGAACCTAAGACAATGTAACGCAAACTCTCCTCACCGACAGCTCCAGAGATCTGTAGACCTTCCACCAACCATCGTACTGGAATTCTCACAGCGTTAACAAACATTACAATGCAAAGTGTCACCTCCCGGCACATCCCACGTAGAGGAGTCCGGGCAGAAGACGCAGCGCAATAAAAGAAAAGCGTTTTATGCAGAACTATAAACTACCCAGCAAAATAAAAACCGTGATTACTGCGCTCGAAGTGTGAGGACGACTTTACAAGGGGGGAGGGACAAAGCGGACACTCAAACCTGTACCACAAGTGTCCGTGTCATTATCCTGTAACCCAAGTGTCAGCGTGTAGTTATCCTGTAACCCAAGTGTCATTATCCTGTACACCAAGTGTCATTATCCTGCACCCCAAGTGTCAGTGTGTCGTTATCCTGTACCCCAAGTGTCAGCGTGTAGTTATCCTGTACCCCAAGTGTCATTATCCTGCACCCCAAGTGTCAGCGTGTAGTTATCCTGTACCCCAAGTGTCAGCGTGTAGTTATCCTGTAACCCAAGTGTCAGCGTGTAGTTATCCTGGTACCCAAGTGTCATTATCCTGTACACCAAGTGTCATTATCCTGCACCCCAAGTGTCAGTGTGTCGTTATCCTGTACCCCAAGTGTCAGCGTGTAGTTATCCTGTACCCCAAGTGTCATTATCCTGTACACCAAGTGTCATTATCCTGCACCCCAAGTGTCAGTGTGTCGTTATCCTGTACCCCAAGTGTCAGCGTGTAGTTATCCTGTACCCCAAGTGTCATTATCCTGCACCCCAAGTGTCAGCGTGTAGTTATCCTGTACCCCAAGTGTCATCCTGCACCCCAAGTGTCAGCGTGTCGTTATCCTGTACCCCAAGTGTCAGCGTGTCATTATCCTGTACCCCAAGTGTCAGTGTGGAATGATCCTGTACCCCAAGTGTCAGCGTGTTGTTATCCTGTGCCCCCAAGTGTCGGTGTTGTGTCACTCTCTGTGTGCGTGTCATGGACATCCCCTCCCTTAGATTTTTTTGACGCCTAAAAGCCATCATAGGGGGATTGTTAAATTCGGGAACCTCATCCGACAAATTACCCAGGATATGACGCTCGGAGTCCCTGCCTCGCTGCCTGTAATCATGTTTTCAGTACTGGACAGTTGTCCTGCAGCGAGGCAGGGACTCCTAGCATCGTACATAACTATGATACTAGGAGCCCGGCTCCCTGCACTGTGTTCGGTCCGGGACTTGCGGCCGAAATACGTCCGTCCATTACAGACGTGATGACCTGGTGTGACCCCAGCCTTAGGCCCTTTATGGAATTGCAGGGACACTACTCGATTTCACAGCACGACTTGTAGAAGTAAATTCAGATCCAACGCGAGCGTTCCCTTTATAAGTCTCCCACAATGGAAATTCAAATTCCTCAGCGATCGCAGCGATTTTTTTGCAGTTCTCCTACCGCTCACGGAGAGCTTTATGATTTATTGAATTGGGATTTGGGGATTTCCAATAATTTCATATGATCAACTGGGAAAAACATTCAAATCTCATTTTCTCTGCTGAACAACGGGCTTTGGCGTTTGGCGGAACTTAAACGATGATTACGGGGCAGCCTCTTCTGGGATCACCACAAGCCGGAGAGGAGGGGGTAATCTACACCGTGGGGATTAGCCGCCATCTTCCCGGGCACTATAAATTCATGCTGGAGAATTTCTGGTCATACAGGATCCTGGTCCCATATTCTTGGGCATTGCCCCGTTATTGGGGGATGTTCACACGGATTATTTTTAGGTAAATTTAATTGTGTAAGAAGTTTGTATTACGCTCCAAAATACACAAAGTGCCGCAGCCGACGGCTCCCCGTGGACTTCACTGGGTGACACATTGTGTAGTTCATGAGGCTTATTCTTATGCTGCGAAATTTGAAAAAAAAAAAAGCCTTGGAGAAAGACTCGGGGTGTCACTTTTTGAGGCGTTTTAGGAGCTGGTTTTCCATTAACACTCCAAAAAATGATTAAAAAAAACTACGCCTCAAAATAAGCCTGAAAACGCCAAAAACACGGTCAAAGTCAGCTCCAAATACGCCTGGAGTCAGAGGAGATTTTCTCTTGAAATCAACCCTGTATTTTTCTGCCTCAGACACCGCTGTGTGAACACGTCCTTACTGTCCCGTGGAAGAAAGTTTCCCGATTGATGAGCATCATCACAGGTCTGTCTCCCCCGGCTACCCCGGCCTCACCGCGCTCATTCATGATTTACCATATTTTACTCTCTGATAAACGACTTATCGCTAAAAGTCAGAAATCTCCAGATGCCCCATCTATACGGGCCTTAAAGGGGAACTAAACTTTTTAAAAATACGTTGACATGTCATAGTGACATGTGATAAGTTTTGATTGGTGGGGGCCCATCGATCCCTAAAACTAAGCGGCAGAAGTGGTTGGGTGAGCGCTGCGCCGCTTTGTTTCGGTTCGGTTTTCCTCGAGTACAGGCTCACTAGAAAGTCTGAGTCCGTAAACCGCTCGCTCAATATTCCAAGAAAAGTCGATCAGAAACGAGGCAGCGCAGCGATCATCCGAGAGCTCCTGACACTTTGTTTTAGCGATGAGTCTTTGTGCTCAGACCGTCACCAATAAAAACTTCCCACACCTCAAAAGGGTTTTAAAAAAGTTTAGTTACCCCTTAATGAAAACGATATCAGGACGTGATTTATATCAGGCGGTTTGCGCTGTCCAGGACGTGAAGAGACGGAACAGGACGTTTCCAATACAGAAATTGAAAGATGTTCCCTTAACGCTTTACTCGGATCTACAGGTTCTGGATCTGGACTTGTCTGGGTAAAAAGCCCGACCTGATCCGGACCTAGAACACGTGACCTTTCTTTTTACGGAAACGGTTTGTGATAATTGGCAGGATTGGTCAGCGAGCGGAGATTATTTGCTTCTCCAAATGTTAGATTTGCTTTTGTTTTTCTCTTTGGAAAAAATGTATAAAAATGATTGACAAACGAAGGGAACGTCTGCTGGAGTCCGGGACGGCTGAATGACACGTCGTCACAGCGGCGGTCCTCACAGACACATTTATTTCCATCAACTTGATGAAGAAAAGCTCCTCCTGAAACAACGAACGTCGGGAGAAGAAGCTTCATCCAAAACAGACGCCGATATAACAAGGGAAGCCCCAGAGGCTGCAGATTATGGGACGCGTCTCGTCCTGGCAGATCCTACACATCCAAGGACGGTCCCTCCGTCAGGACCGAAGTCTTTTGAGGTCAATAGGAGACTGACGTCCACCCGTCATCAAAATGTGAACAGCGTCTAGATCCAGCAGTGGAGAGAGAGCCTGGACCCTGCACCTCGACCTCATTGTATGAAGCTTATGAGCAGCCGCTGGACATTAGGACTACATCCAGCCCGCAAGGACGGAACTCTAGAAATGAACAGCGACATTAAGGGTCATGAACTTCTGCTCCATAAAGGATTCAGCAGCGAATTCCTGCCCCCAATTACCCGACTGTTTTATAATGATGAACGCTCAGATTATCAGCAGAAACACAAAAATCTAATGAAAGGAATTACTCAGCGTTAAACGATGGTATCAGCGCTAATCTGCCTGGCCGGGGAATAGTGAGCAATCCCTGGAGGGGCCCAGTGGTAGCAGATGTATTGTCTTCCCAGGAGTCGGCCCCGTGACCCCCAGTGTGACTGCAGCGCCGATCTCCAGAGTTGCCGCCGTTTATATTTAGAACAAGCCAATTACAGGATTTTGGCTGCGGTCCCTATTAATAGTGTAGGAAGAGAAAACATAAAGCTCGGCAGGACTCCCGCCAACAGCAGCATCAAAGCTCCCGATCACTGGTGAATGTGATGACAAGAGCCCAGAAGGAAATGGAAGCGTCCCCCATTATTACTGTGCGGAAACATACCCCCCGCCACACTCCTAACGACGCCGCCTCCACCCAGGCTACACAGAGGGTCCCGGAGTTCAGCATAAGGAACTTTCCAGAAACTGATGAGTAGGAGACGTGGAAACTTTCTGATTAGCGCCTCCGAGACCACAGGCAAAAAGAAAAGCTCGGTCCCCGCACCGGATGCGATAGGACGACAACAGAACGGCAGCAACAGAGGCGGCGCGCGACTCCTCTACATCAAAGAAGATAAAGAGTAGCATCAGGGGGGCCGCAGCAAGATACAGAGGCCCGTTACCGGCTGTGAGACGTAATAGGTCTTTACCCCTACAAAACACATTATTAGCACCTTCATCTGGTGCATGGAGGGATTCATAGGAAAATTGAGGAACAGAGGGGAAACCATGAGCTCTGCACGGACGTGAATAATGTAAGGAGCACCCCAGGGACCACAGTACAGGACTCCCTGCATCTCCAGAACACAAACCCCCCAACCCCCAAGTGATCACATAACGTTCAGTCAACAGTCCACGTGAAGAGAATCTGCAGCCAATAAGAGCGGTGAAATTTTAAAATGAGATTCTCACACGACCAAACGTAGAAGCAAATCACAACGTCTCGATGACCTTCCCCTGCCCGGCACTGCGGCCCATAGACCATATTTTAGCAGCTTAATAGAAGCACATCATAGAACGGATAGAGAAATATACAGAAAGAATGAGGGCGAGGGGCGAACACGATGTACAACCCCGAGAGGAGACGCATCATCAACGATCACCAATAACAAGTGTGGCGAGAGGTTTTGAGCATAACAAGAGTACAAGCGCCGCGGTGAAATGCTCCAGGGACATGTGGACTTGTTACCCCACCGCTCCTCTGTCTACACTGCTCATACCCCTGCGCTCCTCTGTCCACACTGCTCATACCCCTGCGCTCCTCTGTCCACACTGCTCATACCCCTGCGCTCCTCTGTCCACACTGCTCATACCTCTGCGCTCCTCTGTCCACACTGCTCAGATCTCTGCGCTCCTGTCCACACTGCTCAGATCTCTGCGCTCCTCTGTCCACACTGCTCATACCTCTGCACTCCTCTGTCCACACTGCTCATACCTCTGCGCTCCTCTGTCCACACTGCTCATACCTCTGCGCTCCTGTCCACACTGCTCATACCTCTGCGCTCCTCTATCCACACTGCTCATACCTCTGCGCTCCTCTGTCCACACTGCTCAGATCTCTGTGCTCCTCTGTCCACACTGCTCATACCTCTGCGCTCCTCTGTCCACACTGCTCAGATCTCTGTGCTCCTCTGTCCACACTGCTCAGATCTCTGTGCTCCTCTGTCCACACTGCTCAGATCTCTGTGCTCCTCTGTCCACACTGCTCAGATCTCTGTGCTCCTCTGTCCACACTGCTCAGATCTCTGTGCTCCTCTGTCTTACACTGCTCAGATCTCTGTGCTCCTCTTTCTACACTGCTCAGATCTCTGTGCTCCTCTGTCTACACTGCACAGATCTCTGTGCTCTGTCTACACTGCTCAGATCTCTGTGCTCCTCTTTCTACACTGCTCATATCTCTGTGCTCCTCTTTCTACACTGCTCAGATCTCTGTGCTCCTCTTTCTACACTGCTCAGATCTCTGTGCTCCTCTGTCTACACTGCTCAGATCTCTGTGCTCCTCTGTCTACACTGCTCAGATCTCTGTGCTCCTCTGTCTTACACTGCTCAGATCTCTGTGCTCCTCTGTCTACACTGCTCAGATCTCTGTGCTCCTCTGTCTACACTGCTCAGATCTCTGTGCTCCTCTGTCTACACTGCTCAGATCTCTGTGCTCCTCTTTCTACACTGCTCAGATCTCTGTGCTCCTCTGTCTACACTGCACAGATCTCTGTGCTCTGTCTACACTGCTCAGATCTCTGTGCTCCTCTTTCTACACTGCTCATATCTCTGTGCTCCTCTTTCTACACTGCTCAGATCTCTGTGCTCCTCTTTCTACACTGCTCAGATCTCTGTGCTCCTCTGTCTACACTGCTCAGATCTCTGTGCTCCTCTGTCTACACTGCTCAGATCTCTGTGCTCCTCTGTCTACACTGCTCAGATCTCTGTGCTCCTCTGTCTACACTGCTCAGATCTCTGTGCTCCTCTGTCTACACTGCTCAGATCTCTGTGCTCCTCTGTCTACACTGCTCAGATCTCTGTGCTCCTCTTTCTACACTGTTCAGATCTCTGTGCTCCTCTGTCTACACTGCTCAGATCTCTGTGCTCCTCTGTCTACACTGCTCAGATCTCTGTGCTCCTCTGTCTACACTGCTCAGATCTCTGTGCTCCTCTGTCTACACTGCTCAGATCTCTGTGCTCCTCTGTCTACACTGCACAGATCTCTGTGCTCTGTCTACACTGCTCAGATCTCTGTGCTCCTCTTTCTACACTGCTCATATCTCTGTGCTCCTCTTTCTACACTGCTCAGATCTCTGTGCTCCTCTGTCTACACTGCTCAGATCTCTGTGCTCCTCTGTCTACACTGCTCAGATCTCTGTGCTCCTCTGTCTACACTGCTCAGATCTCTGTGCTCCTCTGTCTACACTGCACAGATCTCTGTGCTCTGTCTACACTGCTCAGATCTCTGTGCTCCTCTTTCTACACTGCTCATATCTCTGTGCTCCTCTTTCTACACTGCTCAGATCTCTGTGCTCCTCTGTCTTACACTGCTCAGATCTCTGTGCTCCTCTGTCTTACACTGCTCAGATCTCTGTGCTCCTCTGTCTACACTGCTCATATCTCTGTGCTCCTCTTTCTACACTGCTCAGATCTCTGTGCTCCTCTGTCTACACTGCACAGATCTCTGTGCTCTGTCTACACTGCTCAGATCTCTGTGCTCCTCTTTCTACACTGCTCATATCTCTGTGCTCCTCTTTCTACACTGCTCAGATCTCTGCGCTCCTCTTTCTACACTGCTCAGATCTCTGTGCTCCTCTTTCTACACTGCTCATATCTCTGTGCTCCTCTGTCTACACTGCTCAGATCTCTGTGCTCCTCTTTCTACACTGCTCAGATCTCTGTGCTCCTCTTGGACAGCTCTCGGTCCTCATCCAGCACTCTCTCACACAGGTCATGTACAATCCATTATGTTACGGTGCAGGTGTCGCTGCCAGCAGCCCACTAACCAAGTGTTTTCTGCGTGGACTTTCCCTTCTGATACTTTTCTTGCATTTTATGTAATTTTTGTGCATTTTAAGATGTGATTCAATAAAACATGTTTTATACGTCCTGTGGTCATTTGACACATTTATTATTGGCGATCATTTATAGCTTTTGGTGTAGACCCACACACCTTCAGGGCATTTTCATCACACAAATGTCTCGGTTACGAAACGCCACAAACACTCAATTTCATCTTTATAAAAGTAAATAGAAAACATTAAAGTGACACTAACCAGTAAATTGCTGCGTCTGCTACGAATACAGGGTAATGCTCAGAGACAGAAACAGGGAAACCGTCTCACACAACTGCACTCCGGAAGAATTCTCTCTACGTAACAAAACCACAGACCCAGAAGTCACTAAATAAAGTAGAAGACATCAAAAAAAAAGCAACACTGGGACTCCATATCTGTATGCGATTGGAGGATAAGATACAATGAGCTTTGGAAGTGAATAGAACAGAAAACAAGATGTAACCGCAAAAAAGTGACAACAGCTCTGAATGGTACTGGAATACGGGACAGCTGGAGGCTCAGGGTCCAACGATACCTCCTGCACAGCCCCCAAATATACCAGAGGTCACTGTATACTAGAAATACACAGGAGCAAAGCAGAAAGGCCAATAAATCCATGAGAAATACACCCAGCGTACAGGACAGGAGAAGTGGTACTGTGCAGTGTATATATACAGAATAATACAGATACTGAGAATTACACCCAGTGTACAGGACAGGAGAAGTGGTACTGTGCAGTGTCTATATACAGAATAATACAGATACTGAGAATTACACCCAGTATACAGGACAGGAGAAGTGGTACTGTGCAGTGTATATATACAGAATAATACAGATACTGAGAATTACACCCAGTATACAGGACAGGAGAAGTGGTACTGTGCAGTGTCCATATATACAGAATAATACAGATACTGAGAATTACACCCAGTATACAGGACAGGAGGAGTGGTACTGTGCAGTGTATATACAGAATAATACAGATACTGAGAATTACACCCAGTATACAGGACAGGAGAAGTAGTACTGTGCAGTGTATATATACAGAATAATACAGATACTGAGAATTACACCCAGTATACAGGACAGGAGAAGTGGTACTGTGCAGTGTATATATATACAGAATAATACAGATACTGAGAATTACACCCAGTATACAGGACAGGAGGAGCGGGTGTGTGCTGTCTGGGTGTTGGAGGAAGCTCTTTCCGGGTGTCGGCTCTTTCCTCTCCAGGGAGAGAGTTTGCTGCTTGGGATGAGAGGAAGTTCTTCCCAGCCAAGTGCTTCTCAGCCTCCTGTTACCCGGTCTAGGCCGGCGGGTAGCGGGAGCGTTCAGCAACCGGCCGAAGTTGTGGGGGTGAGAAGATCTAGTCGGGGTCACAGCGATGTGGCCCCGATCCTGCCCCCGCCTGAAACCAGGACAGAAAGCCAGGAAAGCCGCAAGGTTCCTGGTTTTGCAGCCAGCAGGATTGCTCCTGGAGATGTGCAGCAGAGCATGCATGATGGTGTGGAGGCAGATTGGGGTGAACTACGTGCCACGGAGTCAACAACCACCTTTAGCTCCCGTGTTGCGGAGTGCCTCCGTGGGTATGAGGACGCCGGGAAGGCCATTCGGAAGCTCCAGGAGGAGCTGAAAGCAGCCCGGGTTCGGTCGCACGTCACTTCTGGAGCAAAGAGGTTGGTAGTAATGGCGACTATCAGGGATCTCAAATCTGAGGTGGGTGCCCTGAAAGAAAAGCGCAAGTTTATTTTGGAGAATAGTGGACCTTTCAAGGAGAAACTCCTTAATGATGATCGGTTCCGGGCAATGAAGGGTGTCTGTGACCCTGGAAAGCAGACGGATGATGAGGGTGAGGAGGAGGAGATGTGTCCGGGTGCGTCTGGTCAGTGGAGTACGTGCAGCGAGCTGCCTGCAGAGCAAGTGGCTTTACCCATGGACTCCAGCTCAGCCGGTGAGGGGGACACCTGTGACCAGGACATCAGCAGCAGCAATTCAGGTGGGAGGCTGATGGCGGAAATACGGCAGCTCCAGTCTCCGGTGAGCCTGCAGCATTTTTCTTTTGGCGCGGACTTGGGTCCAGAGGAGAAAGTTAATGCCAAGCGCGCAGCAAAGCGCAAAGCCCGGCGGCGACTAAAATCCAGAAAGGCTGGAAAAATCGTGGAGGAGGTCAGTTTTAAGTTTGTTCCCCACCCAGTGCTACCCAAGCTGGCCGCAGGGTCAGCTCGCTGCACAAGCCCCGTGATCCAGCCTAGCCCGGGCCCTGAAGTGGGTCCGGTGCAGGAAAGCGGGGAGATTAATGATGGCGTAATAATGGAGGCTGATGTCCCTGCTTGTCATAGTAGCGGTGACGTTTTTGGTGGCGTTTTTAAGGCGTCAATAGCGCCAGATAATGTTGGTGGCCCAGCGTTGGGTGCAGAACAAAGCTCTGGTGCTCTGGTTTCCTCCTCAGTAATGGGGGGCGGCTCGACACCAGAGCTGGCAGCGAATATTCCAGTGTCCCTGGAACCCGTTGGTGCT
Organism: Rhinoderma darwinii; assembly: GCF_050947455.1. Taxonomy (NCBI): domain Eukaryota; kingdom Metazoa; phylum Chordata; class Amphibia; order Anura; family Rhinodermatidae; genus Rhinoderma; species Rhinoderma darwinii. The sequence continues at coordinate 483,522 of NC_134696.1, forward strand.
ACTGAGCGGCGGCAGCATGAAGGGGCTGCTGGGACTGACAGCACGGTTGAATGTCCCCCCAAGCTTGCGGTCATTGGGTCCGGTGGCGCAGTCACTAGTATTCCTTTGGTGGCTGCGTCACATGAATCCCCAGCCCGGGAGCCAGCTTTGCCAGGGGTGAGGGCGAGTCTGGGCATTGCTGGCTCTAAGAAGGAAGGATTGTCTCAAGTAAAGAAATGTCACGCTAATGAGGTGGAGGGCAAACCTGATGACACCGAGGCGATAACATCCGGCCCAGAAACACTTTTTACTGCTGGTCCAGAGGGTGAGGGTATGAATGGTGCAGGTACGAGTGCTGCTAATAATGGTGAGGGTATGAATGGTGCAGGTACGAGTGATATTGATAATGGTCCCTCTCCTGTGTCCTGGGCCGGGGTGAGTGGTGGGAATGTTACTGCCAGGGGTATGAGGTCTAGTGAGGCCGGTCCATCTGCCCCCCCAGGGGTGACTACTCGCAGTTATGCCAGTGTCACTGCTGGGGCCTCCTCCTCATCTTCAGGCTCTGGGGACGGTATTTTACAGCGGCGCCTCCTGGAGGCCCTTAAAAAGGGTGAGAGAACAATAATGGTAGAGGGCCGAGCGGTTGATCTGTCCTTCTGGATAGACAGGCATGGCCTGACTGCTTTCCGAGAAGAAAGGGAAGGGGAAACTGTGTGGACCCTTCCGACAGCCGGGCCTGGGGGGGCTCGTAGGAATGTTGTTCGTCTTCGCTGGAGAGGCAATGATACGTGCCCACCTAGGGCAAAAATTGTTGAGCTTCTCTTGAAGATGAATTTCAGGGCAATCGACATCTTTGCCCTGATACATCCCTATGGCACCCCAGTATTTGACATCAGCTTTGTTCGGCCGGAGGGCCTGGAGCTCTTTTGGTCAAATTATGAGCTGGTGAAGAATGAGCCCGGCTGGCGAGACTTCGCTGTACAAGCGTTGTCTCGTCAGAGCGAAATCAAGAAGGTGACCGTCCTAACTTGCAATGAGTGTCTTTCTTGTATGGACATTATGACCTGGCTCAGCAGGTACGGGGAGGTAACGGAGGTCCCCAAAAAAAACAGGGATGAATTTGGCATCTGGTCAGGGGCCTGGACCTTTATGGTTAAATTAAAGCGTTCAGGAAGTTCTGTCACCCACATCCCTTCCTCAGCCTTTTTAGGAAGGGACCGAATCCTGGCCTTTTACCAGGGGCAGCCGAAGCTCTGCCACAGGTGTGGTGACCCCACGCACTTCAGTGCCCACTGCAGAGTGCAGAAGTGTGCGTTGTGCGGGGGGATAGGTCATCTTGCCACATCCTGTGGGGATATTCGGTGTCACCTGTGTGGGGATCTAGGTCACCCATTCAGTCGCTGCCCTCGTTCCTTTGCCAACGCCATGGCGGGCCCAGCGGGAGAAAGCCGAGAGGTTGCTCCTGCCGTGGTTGGCACTGGTGGAGGTGAAGGGGCTGAGGGGCCAGGGAAGAAAGGCAAGTCACCCTCCAAGTTAAGGCGATTGGAGAACCGTCGAAGGAGTAGGGAGCTCGGGGAGCCCCAGGCAACTGGGGTAACCCTTGGCCCTGCTACGGGGGCAAGTGTCATTGCTACTGAGGCCCTGGGGGAACAGGACTTGAATGAAGAGGTCAGGAGGTTGGAGAGGGAGGAGGAAGCCGCTTCTTCATGTTCCTCGCTATATGAAAGTATGGATGAGGACAGTAGACGGTGGCTAGATGAAAAGCGCAAGCAGGGTGCTAAAAAGAAAAAAAAGGGAGATAAGAAATCTTCTCCTCCCCTGGTCCAGGTGCCTAAGGAAAGCCCAACCGACTCACCTCTTGTTGTTCTCTCAAACCGCTTTCAAACCCTCAAGGACATCTCCTCTTCAGATGAGGAGTGTGGGGGCGAGGATGTGGCGAAGGTGACGAGGGGGTCTGTGGGGGGCGTCCAGCTTCTTGCCTCAGGGCATGCGGAACCCTCAGGGAGAAGCGCTGTCTCGGAGCCTGGAGGTGAGGTTGATAGTGGTGCTGGCGGGGAGCTGGAGGAAGGGAGGGATATGGACACATCAGCATCCCTCAAAAGGGCCCTCGGCTCTTCATCAGACAGCGATAAAAACCAGGGGAAGGGCAAGGGGAAGGGGAAAAAGGTCATCTAATTCAATCACCCAGGATGGCGGCACCCACCCCGTTGACGCTGGCATCTATTAATGTCGCCAGCATTAAATCTGACAAGGCTAGATTTGCGGCCTTTGATTTTCTCGGCCGAATTGAGGCCGACATTTTATTTTTGCAAGAGACCAGGCTGACAGACTTGGCAGCCATACATAAAGCGAAAAAGGAGTGGAGGCGTGGACCATCTTATTGGTCTCTTGCGGCCGAGCCGGGTAGCGGGGTGGCGGTTCTTTTCACCGCATCGGTAGAATGCAGACGGGTTATTGAATTAGAAATGGGGAGGTGCCTGATCTTGGATGTCCTCATGAAGGGACAGGAGCTCAGGCTCATTAACATCTATGGTCCCCAAACCAGCTGGGACCGGAAAAGTCTCTTTATGAGGATCAAGCCCTATCTTTTTACGAGTCGGCAGGTGGTCTTTGGAGGGGACTTCAATGCTGCCACGAGGTCCCAAGATAGGGGAGGTTCCAGAGACAGGCTGACTTATGACTGTGTGGCCCTAAATAGGATAGCTAGTGAGGCTCGCCTGGTGGATGTCCACATCCGGCACACCCCAGGCCACGCGGGATTCACCTTTTATCGAGGTAGTTGTAGGTCTAGAATAGATAGGTTTTATTTAAAGGAGGATGCCATCTCTTCGGCAGTGTCCGTCGTTGAGGTGGAGTTCTCCGACCACTGTTTAATTTTATTTTCTCTGAATGTTGCAGAGACCCCCCGGATGGGAAGAGGCTTTTGGAGGCTCAATTCGTCTCTCTTGGAAGAAGCGGAGATAAGACGGTCCTTTGAGGATTTCTTTCAGAGCCAGGTACCGTTACTGGATCTTTGTAGCAGTAAGTCGGAGTGGTGGGAGATGTTCAAAAAAAGGGTGGCGAGTTTCTTCCGCCAGCTCTCGAGCCTCAGGAGCCTGGACAGGTACCGCCTGTATCAGGGCCTGAGGAGGAAACTCGAGCATCTTGTCTCGACTGGAGGTGACCGCGAGGACATCTCCAGAGTGAAATCTTTGCTTAAGAGTTGCCAGTATGATAGACACGCATCTTTAGTTTTTGAGAGGGATTTTGGGAAGTACCGCTCGCCCGACCCCTACAAGAACTGCTAGATGTCAGTAAATAGTAAAGTGGTTTCAGGACTGATGGACAGTACAGGATCCCTGAAAAGGTCCAGATCAGGGATCTTGGAGGTCGTCAGATCCTTTTACTCGCACCTCTTGGGAAAGATGGATCTTGATCGGGATGCGATGTCGGCTTTCCTGGCTGAAACTGTCCCCGAACCAGGAGTAGACCCCTCTCTTGGTGCCTTGGCAGAGGCGATCAGGGAAGAGGAAGTGAGACTGGCGATTGAAGGGCTTGCCCTCAAGAAGTCGCCGGGTCCAGATGGCTTAACGTCTGAATTTTACAAGACCTTTAAGGACATTTTAGTTCCCCTGTTGACTGAGGTGTTGAATGAGTGTCTTTCCTCGGGCACTTTGCCGAAGTCAATGAGGAGGTCGGCCCTGATCATCCTGTCAAAGGGTAAAGACCAATCGCACATTGAGAATTGGCGTCCCATAGCGCTACTCAATGTGGACAGAAAGGTTTTGGCAAAGGTGCTGTTTAATCGGCTGGTGAAATTTGCACCCCGGCTCCTTTCGGGGGCTCAGCATTGCTCTGTTCCAGGCCGCAGCACGTTTAGCGCTGTACTCGGTGTCCGAGAGGCAGTGGAGCAGAGTAGGGCGGGCCGTTGGAAGGGGTACTTGCTGTCCTTGGATCAGGCAAAAGCGTTTGATCGGGTTGATCACGAGTATCTCTGGTCGGTCCTTCTGAGGTATGGTCTGCCGGGGGGGTTTGTTGATTGGCTTAAGATCTTGTATGCAGGGGCAGAGAGTTTTCCGCTTGTGAACGGTTGGATTGGCCACTCTTTTGAGGTTGGGTCTGGGGTTCGCCAGGGTTGCCCGCTGAGCCCGCTTTTATACGTGTTCGCGATTGACCCCTTCCTTAGGAGGGTAGATCGTGGACCGTTGGTGGGAGTCAGCATGGACTTGGCAGCCTCGGAAGCCACTCTGAGAGTGGTGGCGTATGCGGATGACGTCACCGTCTTTGTGTCCTCGAGAGGGGAGGCAGAGTGGGTGATGTCTGAAGTTGACCGCTACTCTGAGGCATCCGGGTCCATGATCAACCAGGATAAGTGTAAGAGTCTCTGGCTGGGAGGGGGAGATCCTACCTTTGATCTCTCGGACACTCTTCCAGGGCCTCAGGAGTTTGTAAAAATTCTCGGCATCGAATTTGGCCAGGGGGATTACCCCAAACAAAATTGGGACAGCAGGCTAAAGATCGCCGCTCAGAAGGTCGACCAGTGGAAGGGTTGGTCTTTGACCCTCAGAGAAAGGGTCAACTTGATCAAAACTTACCTGCTCCCTTTGTTAATCTATTTGGGCAGTGTCTGCATCTTGCCAGAACCTCTCTGGACTCGGGTCTACAGCTTGTTCTTCCAGATGTTATGGGGGAATAAGCTGAACCTAGTCAAGAGGGAGGTGACATACCGTACGAGGAGACTAGGGGGGTTGTGTATGGTCAACCCTGTGGTATTCCTGGTTAATACCTTTGTAAAGATCAACATGTCAAACCTCTGGCAAGAGAGGGCTCCTCCGTGGGTAGTCTCCTGCAGGGGGTGGTTTCGGCCTTTCTTCCAGGAATGGGAGACAGGAGGGCAAGTGAAGGACCTTCGCACGCCGCATGGGCATCTTCCGGCTTACGCTACAGTGGTTCTGAAAACAATTCGCCGGTGGGGTCTGGGGATGTGGGAGATCAGGACTCTGTCAAGGAGGCTCCTTGACAACAGGGTTCTGTTGACCCATTTCCAGAAGCCCCTGGCGCTCAGGGACTGCCCAAGTCGGGATCTGGAGGTTGGTTTGAGGGTTTTAAATTCTAGTAGGATCCCTTTAAAGTTTTGGGACTTGGCTTGGCGTTGCTTCCATGGGAAACTGTATGTGAGGGACAACTTGAAACACAGGAACCCTGAGGAAAGGGGTTGTCCCCGGGAGGAGTGTGGCGGCGTGCTGGAAAGCATGGAGCACTTCCTGCTTCATTGTCCCCTCAATACAGGGGTCTACAGCAGGGTGGGTGCCTCCATTGGTTGGCCTGGTCTGACCGGTCTCTCCTATGCGGAATGGGCCTATGGAACATTCAGACACCTGGGTGGTCGAGATCGGGGCACTTTATTCTTAGTCAGCTTAGCGGTCAGGTACGGCACGTGGAACGCACGGTGTTTTGTATCAACCAGACAAAAAACCCTCCCGGAGGAAGAGGTGGTGAGGAACATTCTCGGTGACCTGGGGAAGGTTCGTTCTTTGGAGTTCGAGAGACTGGGCACGAGTAGGGCCTCCATGCTTTGGAGGGGTTTCTCCTTCAGCGTGCCCTAGTCTAGTCGTCTCTATTCCTGGTGGGGGGCTAATGCTGTCACTGTAGCTTTTTGTTTTCTTTATAGTTGATGACGGATATAGGGCTTGCAGGTACCGAACCAGGGCCTTGTGGGTAGGATTTGTTAAGGATGTGTTATGTGTTATGTCAGGTAATGTATGCCATTGTACAGGCCGAGTCTTTACTTACTATATCTTGTAGAGTGTAGTATTTTTGTATAGATGTGAGGGGGTTAGATGTTAGGTGGGGAGGGGGGAAAGGGGGGGAGGGGGGGTACAAATAATAAGAAAAAGCCGGGCCCGATCAAAGAGACATTGAAGGATGGACGATGGTGTCGGTCGGAGCTTAAAGGTACGGACTTTGGACTGGACATTGGTCTTGAATTGGGTATAATGTATATATTATATATATATATATATGTATGTTCAGTATTGCTTTGTATATATTGTATATATTGGTTACTAGTTGGTATTCATATTGCGGATTTGTGGTTAAGAAAAAGGGTGGAGGGAAAAAAAAAAAAAAAAATGAAAAAAAAAAATAATAAAAAAAAAAAATGTAAAAATGTAGAAAAAAATTAAAAATGTAAAAAAAAAAAAAAAAAAAAAAAAAAAAGGGGGGGGGGTTATTTGCCAATTAGGCACATGTTGTGTTTTCTCATGTAGGAATTTCTCATTTTTCCTTGGTTAATATAATTTGATGGGCACATGGACCGGTTAGGGTCAGTTTTTGGTTTTATTGTGGTTTAACAATTTTATTTATTTTTTAGACTGTTACTGATTTTGTTCTTTTGAGGCGTCTGGATTGATTTGTGACTATGAGTTTTGTGTATTTGTATTTATACTGATGTGAGTGACGTGTGGATGATGAGAGTGACGTGTGGATGATGAGAGTGATGTGTGGATGATGAGTGATGTGTGGATGATGAGTGATGTGTGGATGATGTGAGTTATAATACTACAGAAGACTGAGTGCTGGTAGGAATGTGATCTGGACCAGAGAGGAGGCGGCCGAGATTGATAATGTGTTTATAACTTGTTCATTTTGTGTTGGTTTTTGACCCGTGTATTGTATGTGCGGATTTATGGCATGTGTATGCTTGTTAACATTTATTAAAAAGATGAGAAGTGGTACTGTGCAGTGTATATATACAGAATAATACAGATAGTGAGAATTACACCCAGTATACAGGACAGGAGAAGTGGTACTGTGCAGTGTATATATATACAGAATAATACAGATACTGAGAATTACACCCAGTATACAGGACAGGAGAAGTGGTTCTGTGCAGTGTATATATACAGAATAATACAGGTACTGAGAATTACACCCAGTATACAGGGCAGGAGGAGTGGTACTGTGCAGTGTATATATATACAGAATAATACAGATACTGAGAATTACACCCAGTATACAGGACAGGAGAAGTGGTACTGTGCAGTGTATATATATATACACAGAATAATACAGATACTGAGAATTACACCCAGTGTACAGGACAGGAGAAGTGGTACTGTGCAGTGTATATATACAGAATAATACAGGTACTGAGAATTACACCCAGTATACAGGACAGGAGAAGTGGTACTGTGCAGTGTATATATATACAGAATAATACAGATACTGAGAATTACACCCAGTATACAGGACAGGAGAAGTGGTACTGTGCAGTGTCTATATATACAGAATAATACAGATACTGAGAATTACACCCAGTATACAGGACAGGAGAAGTGGTACTGTGCAGTGTATATATATACAGGATAATACAGATACTGAGAATTACACCCAGTATACAGGACAGGAGAAGTGGTACTGTGCAGCGTCTATATATACAGAATAATACAGATACTGAGAATTACACCCAGTATACAGGACAGGAGAAGTGGTACTGTGCAGTGTATATATATATATATATATATACAGAATAATACAGATAGTGAGAATTACACCTAGTATACAGGACAGGAGAAGTGGTACTGTGCAGTGTATATATATACACAATAATACAGATACTGAGAATTACACCCAGTATACAGGACAGGAGAAGTGGTACTGTGCAGTGTATATATATATATATACAGAATAATACAGATAGTGAGAATTACACCTAGTATACATGACAGGAGAAGTGGTACTGTGCAGTGTATATATACAGAATAATACAGATACTGAGAATTACACCCAGTATACAGGACAGGAGAAGTGTTAATGTGCAGTGTATATATACAGAATAATACAGATACTGAGAATTACACCCAGTATACAGGACAGGAGAAGTGGTACTGTGCAGTGTATATATATACAGAATAATACAGATACTGAGAATTACACCCAGTATACAGGACAGGAGGAGTGGTACTGTGCAGTGTATATATATATACAGAATAATACAGATACTGAGAATTACACCCAGTATACAGGACAGGAGAAGTGGTACTGTGCAGTGTCCATATATACACAGAATAATACAGATACTGAGAATTACACCCAGTATACAGGACAGGAGAAGTGGTACTGTGCAGTGTATATACAGAATAATACAGATACTGAGAATTACACCCAGTATACAGGACAGGAGAAGTGGTACTGTACAGTGTGTATATACAGAATAATACAGATACTGAGAATTACACCCAGTATACAGGACAGGAGAAGTGGTACTGTGCAGTGTCCATATATACAGAATAATACAGATAGTGAGAATTACACCCAGTATACAGGACAGGAGAAGTGGTACTGTGCAGTGTCCATATATACAGAATAATACAGATACTGAGAATTACACCCAGTATACAGGACAGGAGAAGTGGTACTGTGCAGTGTCCATATATACACAGAATAATACAGATACTGAGAATTACACCCAGTATACAGGACAGGAGAAGTGGTACTGTGCAGTGTATATACAGAATAATACAGATACTGAGAATTACACCCAGTATACAGGACAGGAGAAGTGGTACTGTACAGTGTGTATATACAGAATAATACAGATACTGAGAATTACACCCAGTATACAGGACAGGAGAAGTGGTACTGTGCAGTGTCCATATATACAGACTAATACAGATAGTGAGAATTACACCCAGTATACAGGACAGGAGAAGTGGTACTGTGCAGTGTATATATACAGAATAATACAAATACTGAGAATTACACCCAGTATACAGGACAGGAGAAGTGGTACTGTGCAGTGTCCATATACAGAATAATACAGATACTGAGAATTACACCCAGTATACAGGACAGGAGAAGTGGTACTGTGCAGTGTCCATATATACAGAATAATACAGATACTGAGAATTACACCCAGTATACAGGACAGGAGGAGTGGTACTGTGCAGTGTATATATACAGAATAATACAGATACTGAGAATTACACCCAGTATACAGGACAGGAGAAGTGGTACTGTGCAGTGTCCATATATACAGAATAATACAGATACTGAGAATTACACCCAGTATACAGGACAGGAGAAGTGGTACTGTGCAGTGTATATACAGAATAATACAGATACTGAGAATTACACCCAGTATACAGGACAGGAGAAGTGGTACTGTGCAGTGTATATACAGAATAATACAGATACTGAGAATTACACCCAGGATAGTGTATATACGAGGACTTTGTATAAGGCTTTTCTTCACACGCTCATAATACTCAGATCTCGCCCCTGGGTCTATTCCGGAGGAGTAACCACTAGCAGTGCAGAAGTTGATGACCTCTGTGTGCGATTACCGGAGAGAAGCCACAATTGCGTTTTTACATCTTTACAGGTTTAACCCCTTCCCGCACCTGGGCGTGCAGTTACGTCCACGCTGTAACAGTTAACCGCCACGTAGCGCTACACCGCAGCGGAAGTTAACGGTGCAGGTTGTCTGCCCTGCTCTCCCTGTTGCCGATCGGCGGCCTGTCGCCGCTGAAATCCGCAATTAACCCCTTCGATGCGGTAGTCGATTGAGATCACCTCATTGAAGAGTTTTAGAGCAGAACGGCAGCCCCCCACATGCATTTGCGGGGGCTGGCGATCCTTATCATGGCAACCAGAGGCCAGAAAATGGCCTCCGGGCTGCCATGTACGGAAGCCTCGTAGGAGCAGCCTCCGGCCGGTCCTCCGAGGCTTCCTGTCAGTGTGACTGTCACGTCACAATGACCGTTAGAACACATTACACTACGTGTGTTCCAGCAGCGATCAGAGCTGCAAGTCTAAGTGCCCCCTAGTGGGACAAGTGAAAAAGTAAAAAAAAGGCATACATTTTTTTTTTTTTTAAAGTGTAAAAATAAAAAGTTGTGACAAACAAAAAATGCTTTTTTTTCCCTATAATAAAAGACAACACGTTAAAATAAAAAATAAGCCCTCACACCGCTCTATTGACAGAAAAATAAAAAAGTTGTGGCTCTTGGAAAGCAAGGAGGAAAAAACTAAAAAAATGGATCAGTCCCGAAAGGGTTAATTACTTTCTAATGAAAAACCATTTATGACCACACGTGGGGTATCGCCGTACTCGGGAGAGATTGCTTTACAAATGTTGGGCAGCTTTTTCTCCTTTATCCTTTTGTGAAATTGAAAAAATGCCACATTTTAGTGGAAGAAATTTTGATATTCATTTTCACCGCCTAATTCTAATAAATCCTGCAAAAGACTTGTGGGGTCCAAATGCCCACTATATCCCTAGATTCTTTAAGTGGTGTAATTTCCAAAACGGGGGTCACTTTTGGGGGGTTTCCACTGTTTTGGCCTCTCAGGGGCTTTGCGAATGCGACACGGCACCCAGAAACCATTTTAGCTGAATTTGAGCTCCAAAAGCCAGATAGCGCTCCTTCCCTTCTAAGCCCCGGTGTGGGTCCAAACAGCACTTTATTACCACATATGGCATATTTCCGTAAACGGGAGAAATTGTTTTACAAATGTTGGGGTGCTTTTTCTCCTTTATTCCTTGATGAGTGTCGTTTCCAAAATGGGGTCACTTTCCGGGGGTTTCCACTATTTTGTTCCCTCCAGTGCATTACAAACGCGACACGGCACTGAAAACTATTCCAGCAAAATCAGAATTTCCAAATCCAAATGGTGCTCCTTCCCTTCTGAGTCCCGCTGTGGGTCCAAACAGCAGTTTATTACCACATATGGGGTATTTTTTCTATAATCAGGAGAAATTGCTTTACATATGTTGGGGTGGTTCTTCTCTTATTCCTTGAAAAAACTTAAAATTTCTACGTTTTTTCAGAAAAAAAAGTAGTTTTTCATCTTCACATACTAATTCAAATAAATTTAGCAAAAAAACTGGGTGTTCAAAATGCTAACTATACCCCTAGATAAATTCCCTGAGGTGTGCAGTTTCCAAAATGAGGTCACTTTTGGGGGTCTTTACTGTTTTGGCCCCACAAGACCTCTTCAAACCTGACATGGTACCTAAAATATATTCTAAAAAAAAAAGGAGGCCCCAAAATCCTCTTTGTCCTCCTTTGCTTCTGAGGCCGGTGCTTCAGTCCATTATCACACTAGAGCCACATGTGGGATATTTCTAAAACCTGCAGAATCTGGGCAATAAATATTGAGTTGCATTTCTCGGGTAAAACTTTCTGTGGTATAGAAAAAAATGTATTTTGTAAAAGAAAAAAAGGTAAATTTGTACATTTCCCCTCTACTTTGCTTTAATTCCTGTGAAACGCCTAAAGGGTTAAAACACTTTCTGAATGCTATTTTGAATACTTTGAGGGGTGCAGTTTTCAAAATGGGGTCATTTATGGGGACTTTCTAACATAGAAGGCCCTCAAAGCCGCTTCACAACTGAACTGGTCCCTGTAAAAAATAACCTTTTGAAATTTTCTTGAAAATATGAGAAATTGCTGCTTGTTCTGAGCCTTGTAACGTCCTAGAAAAATAAAAGAATGTTCAAAAAACGATGCCAATCTAAAGTAGACATATGGGAAGTGTGAACCAGTAAGTATTTTGTGTGGTATTACTGTCTGTTTTACCATCAAATACATTTAAAATGAGAAAAATGCAAATTTTTGCAAATTTTCTCCAAATCTTGGTGTTTTTTTTACAAATAAATATTGAATTTATCAACCAAATTTTTTCACTAACAAAGTCCAATGTGTCACGAGAAAACAATCTCAGAATCGCTTGGATAGGTAAAAGCATTCCGGAGTTATTACCACATAAAGTGACACGTCAGATTTGAAAAATCTGCTTCGCTCTGAAGGCCAAAACAGGCTCAGTCCTGAAGGGGTTAATGCCAAATGCTGAAAAACCTGCCACATTAATGGACACGAATGTCACGGTCCACGAGCAGCTCCGCACACTCACCCTCCGTTCTATACATTTTATTTTGTGTAAAGATGAGGTTTTGTGGGAACGTTCTCAGTGTTCGTCTTCTTCAGGCCGCACATATACTCATCCGTCGCAGGCTGCCCGGTCCCTCTTAGTGTGAAGTTGATTATCGGAGATCCTGCACCGCTCGCTCTTCCCCCGATCGCTCATCTAAGCGCTAAGCTGATCAAATCAAAACTGATCGACTAAGGCCTCATGCACACAGCATCCGTATTCTGGTTCATTATTTGGAAGCCAAAACCAGGAGTGGGTCCAAAACACGTTGGAGGTGCAGCTCCTATGTCACAGGTTTCCTCCGTTTATGTTCCACTCCTGGTTTTGGCTTCGAAACACTGACGAGAATACGGACGTGTGAAAGAACGAGTTCAGTACAGAAGGCGGGAGACCAAGGGGGGGAGGGGGGGAGGGTCAGAAGGCGGGAGACCAAGGAGGGGGGGAGGGAGAGAAGGCGGGAGACCAAGGGGGGGGGGGACAGAAGGCGGGAGACCAAGGAGGGGGGGAGGGACAGAAGGCGGGAGACCAAGGGGGGGAGGGACAGAAGGCGGGAGACCAAGGGGGGGGAGGGACAGAAGGCGGGAGACCAAGGGGGGGGGACAAAAGGCGGGAGACTAAGGGGGGGGGAGGGACAGAAGGCGGGAAACCAAGGGGGGGGGGGGGGGGACAGAAGGCGGGAGACCAAGGGTGGGGGGAGGGACAGAAGGCGGGAGACCAAGGGTGGGGGACGGTCACCACATCCTAATCAAACCTTCAATAAAGGTTATAACCCCAATAATGTCCTAAAAGAAAGTCATGAATGGAACTCGATGGGGGTTTTGATTGGTCGATTCTGGTGTATTAATAAGACTCGTTCTTCCCTGCGGAGCCGTCAGACCTACAGCTGGATCTCCTCAAGGACAATCAGTCCACCGCCCAATATCATTTACACTCATTCACCTCCAGGGGTAACATCTCCCAGACCCCACGCGGGAGTTGTAGGATTTCCCTGGATCCCCCCTCACAATTGTAACGATTAGTCAGAAGAGGAGACTTTTTCAGCCGACCTGAGCTGGGGCCCCTATCTGTAAGTAAGGGCCCCAGAGCTACAGACCATGACCCATAGAGAAACCACCTGAAAGGCGTCTGATACGGATGGACGTGTCCAACCCACGTGATGGTGACGGTCCTGACGTCCGACCACGGTCTGAGCGGCTTGTGGTTGCCACAGATCATTTCCCCCTCACACAGAAGAGATCAGATCCATCGTCTCGTCAGGAGAATTGCGCTCCATCGCCCCCCACAGACCGAGAGAATGCTTTTGTACAGTTTATTTTGGAAATTAATTGAAGGTGATCGTCCTCGCAGTATTGGGAGAGTAACCGTAGAAAAGAGCGCGCGGTCGGCCATTATCACGTCTTCCGGTGGTGGAGCCGCTGATCTCCGGTCCTTGCACAAGGCGACGAGTCTTCATATACATTACCATCACCCTCCGGTCTCCTCGCTGCCCCGCACGCTCCATACGAAGACGACGCACATGACGAACCGGATCAGTCTCATCAGCGATCACAGGGGAATCAACAAGAATCCAAAATCCACCATAACATGATCATCTAACGCCACGTCAACGCAGCAACGTGGATCTACTGGACGCTGCACAGTACAAGCTCTACTACACGTGGACGCCGCACAGTACAACTTCCACTACACGCGGACGCCGTACAGTACAACTTCTACTACACGTGGACGCCGCACAGTACAACTTCTACTACACGTGGACACCGCACAGTACAACTTCTACTACACGCGGACGCCGCACAGTACAACTTCTACTACACGTGGACGCCGCACAGTACAACTTCCCATTTCACATGCATGACGGGCGCGGATACCGGAGACATGGGTATGGATGGCTCACGGAGGAGGGGAGCGCCACCAAATTACTATCGACTTCCGAGCTGAACAATTTGTCAGCGGCTGTAACTCTCCCACTGAGCCAATCAGGACGCGGCGCTGACGGCGTTTTTACGAGTTCACATAAAAGCCGCAAAATGAAAACTCCTGGGCAGCTGAAATAGACTGCAGGCGGCGGAGCGCTTTATGGCTCGTGCTGCAGCTTTATGACTCTTTAAAGCTCAGGCGCCTCCCAAAGCAGCTCAGAGAGTCAGAAGGAACGAACGCTGAGCCCAGGGCAACGACGTCTGATGTGGAAGGGGGTCCAAGTCTCCCCGAAATCCGCCTACTGACCCCAGGAGATTTACACATGAAATAAACCACACAAGGTTACACATCAGCGGCCTCACAGGACACGAGACAAGGACAGAACCCGAGAAGAACCCCAGCCGGAACTACAGCCCAGAACTAACCCCATCACCCCCACACAGAGAGAAGGGTGCACAACAAAACCATAAATCACCACAATATGGAATATCTACACAACAACAGGAGTGTTCACAAAATAAAAGAAAAAAGCTGCAATCCGAAGCCCCTGAACCCCAAATTACAGGACACCGCAAAACTAAATCTTAACAGCGAAGTCACTGTACATACTGATCCTGTATTATACTCCAGAGCTGCACTCACTATTCTGCTGGTGGAGTCTCTGTGTACATACATTACATTACTTATCCTGTACTGATCCTGAGTTACATCCTGTATTATACTCCAGAGCTGCACTCACTATTCTGCTGGTGGAGTCTCTGTGTACATACATTACATTAATTATCCTGTACTGATCCTGAGTTATATCCTGTATTATACTCCAGAGCTGCACTCACTATTCTGCTGGTGGAGTCACTGTGTACATACATTACATTACTTATCCTGTCCTTATCCTGAGATACATCCTGTATTATACTACAGAGCTGCACTCACTATTCTGCTGGTGGAGTCACTGTGTACATACATTACATTACTGATCCGGAGTTACATCCTGTATTATACTGCAGAGCTGCACTCACAATTCTGCTGGTGGAGTCACTGTGTACATACATTACATTACTTATCCTGTACTGATCCCGAGTTACATCCTGTATTATACTCCAGAGCTGCACTCACTATTCTGCTGGTGGAGTCACTGTGTACATACATTACATTACTTATCCTGTACTGATCCTGAGTTATATCCTGTATTATACTCCAGAGCTGCACTCACTATTCAGCTGGTGGAGTCACTGTGTACATACATTACTTATCCTGTACTGATCCTGAGTTACATCCTGTATTATACTCCAGAGCTGCACTCACTATTCTGCTGGTGGAGTCACTGTGTACATACATTACATTACTTATCCTGTACTGATCCTGAGTTACATCCTGTATTATACTCCAGAGCTGCACTCACTATTCTGCTGGTGGAGTCACTGTGTACATACATTACTTATCCTGTACTGATCCTGAGTTACATCCTGTATTATACTCCAGAGCTGCACTCACTATTCTGCTGGTGGAGTCACTGTGTACATACATTACATTACTTATCCTGTACTGATCCTGAGTTACATCCTGTATTATACTCCAGAGCTGCACTCACTATTCTGCTGGTGGAGTCACTGTGTACATACATTACATTACTGATCCGGAGTTATATCCTGTATTATACTGCAGAGCTGCACTCACAATTCTGCTGGTGGAGTCACTGTGTACATACATTACTTATCCTGTACTGATCCTGAGTTACATCCTGTATTATACTCCAGAGCTGCACTCACTATTCTGCTGGTGGAGTCGCTGTGTACATACATTACATTACTTATCCTGTACTGATCCTGAGTTACATCCTGTATTATACTCCAGAGCTGCACTCACTATTCTGCTGGTGGAGTCACTGTGTACATATATTACATTACTTATCCTGTACTGATCCTGAGTTATATCCTGTATTATACTCCAGAGCTGTACTCACTATTCTGCTGGTGGAGTCACTGTGTACATACATTACATTACTTATCCTGTACTGATCCTGAGTTACATCCTGTATTATACTCCAGAGCTGCACTCACTATTCTGCTGGTGGAGTCACTGTGTACATACATTACATTACTTATCCTGTACTGATCCTGAGTTACATCCTGTATTATACTCCAGAGCTGCACTCACTATTCTGCTGGTGGAGTCACTGTGTACATACATTACTTATCCTGTACTGATCCTGAGTTACATCCTGTATTATACTCCAGAGCTACACTCACTATTCTGCTGGTGGAGTCACTGTGTACATACATTACATTACTTATCCTGTACTGATCCTGAGTTACATCCTGTATTATACTCCAGAGCTACACTCACTATTCTGCTGGTGGAGTCACTGTGTACATACATTACATTACTTATCCTGCACTGATCCTGAGTTATATCCTGTATTATACTCCAGAGCTGCACTCACTATTCTGCTGGTGGAGTCACTGTGTACATACATTACATTACTTATCCTGCACTGATCCGGAGTTACATCCTGTATTATACTCCAGAGCTGCACTCACTATTCTGCTGGTGGAGTCACTGTGTACATACATTACATTACTTATCCTGTACTGATCCTGAGTTACATCCTGTATTATACTCCAGAGCTGTACTCACTATACTGCTGGTGGAGTCACTGTGTACATACATTACATTACTTATCCTGTACTGAACCTGAGTTACATCCTGTATTATACTACAGAGCTGCACTCACTATTCTGCTGGTGGAGTCACTGTGTACATACATTACATTACACGATAAGTAATGTATGTACACCGACTCCAGCAGCAGAATAGTGAGTGCAGCTTCAGAGCTTAAATCTTTAAAGACTTTGGTGTGGTTCGGTGTCTGCACGCAGCTTGCAATGGTTATTTGCTTTCTGGTAAATGCTGATGTTACAATGTTGAAGTCGTGGAGTTGCAGTGTGACAGTGGGTGGTAGTCATTGTAGGGCGGGTGCAGTATGGCAGTGTGGTGGTTGTAGTGTGGCATTTGCACGGTGGCCACTCCAGATGGGTAATGTAGCAGTGCGGTTGTTACAGGGCGTCACAGTGGAGGCTGCAGGGTGTGGTGGCGACTGCTCTGTGGGAAGGTGGTGGTTGCAGCGTAACAGTGTGATATGGAGATGGCGTTGGTGTTGCGGCTGCAGTATGGCGGTCTGGATGGCATCTCCGTTGGCATCTGTATCTCATGATCTCATTATCAGCAGATTTCCAGTCACACGGAAACATTTTGATAGTAATTGCGGCTCGGTTTAATCTGCGTTTAGTGGCGATATTTACTAGAGCCATTAAAACGTCAATGACTCATTAGTGCAGCGTGAATGTGGCCGCGCTCGCTCCACACCGGGACTGGGGGCAGCAACGAGACCATCAACCAGGGGCTTCACTGAGAAACACCACAAGCAGCTGCCGTCAGTAAATCAGGGGGCCCCATCACCTAATATACACTGGGGTCCGGGGAGGAGAGTGTCACCTCAGCTGCCCCCCAATAAATCTGCAGGGCTCCCCATTACTTACATCAATGCTACAAACCATAAATCCCAAGTTCAGCCGAGTACGAGAAGACGCAAAGTGCAGAAAACTAAAAACCTCCATTCTGATTTATGGGGAGACTTCAGCCCGGTGCCCAATCACGCAGCCGAACCCCCAGACCCCGTATTCTGGCCACCCGGGCCCCTACTGGCTGGCACTGCAGCTCCAGTATTGTGGCCCCTGTAGCCTTGCCCCAGGTGTTCCTTTTCTCAGGAGCGGATAGCTTTGTAATAAATGGAGGAAGCGTTGCGCGCCATTCCCCCTGCGTTTCACTATCTTTTCGTGTCCTTTTTGCGTGCTGGGAAGCAACAGAGCCGTGAAAAGCAAAGTTCTGTATCTTCCCTTATCTCAGCAATTACTACACCTCCGCCAGGGAAAACGCCAATTACACAGCAACGCACCGGGTTAACCTCTTCCTGGCTGCGTGTAATATTATACTGCGCCAGTTAGTCGAGCGCTGGTGGATACACATCCCATTCACCGCAGCATTTACCCCTCTGCCCTTCTCCAGACCAGCAGCTTAGTAACGGATACGCGAGTACCGCGGTGATCAGCATCATCACCGGCTCCTGCGCGGCTGTCTCATGGATAGTTCATCAGTCCCAGACTCTTGTCCCGGCTTAGGGCGTCCCGAGACCGCAGCACAGGATGTAGATACACACTGCAGGCCAGCACTGAGGCGGTTAACAGTTACCCCATCACACCCTCCGGCTCCCAGGCGCATTGTGCAGAAGCGTGCACCAACTAATTGCCATTTAATAAGACGTCTCTCTGGGGTCCCCCATCCATTAGGAGGCAGCCGTCATGTCAGCGGATCTGGGAGGGGGCGCCTGGTCTCTCGCTGAGGGCTGTGTGGATATTAATTAAGAAAAGGAAAAAACTTCTGACACAATTAAGATATTTGCCGAGCACTTGTGCAAGATTCTCTCCCACCACGCGGATCTCCTACTGAGCCTCAATCATGCTACAGAGAGAACAGCCAATAACCGCGGCGCATGTCAGCGCAGGTCCCCCTCCGTGCAGGCGCCGCAGCGCAGGTCCCCCCTCCGTGCAGGCGCCGCAGCGCAGGTCCCCCCTCCGTGCAGGCGTCGCAGCGCATGGTCCCCCTCCGTGCAGGTCCCCCTCCGTGCAGGCGCCGCAGCGCAGGTCCCCCTCCGTGCAGGCGCCGCAGCGCAGGTCCCCCTCCGTGCAGGCGCCGCAGCGCAGGTCCCCCCTCCGTGCAGGCGTCGCAGCGCATGGTCCCCCTCCGTGCAGGTCCCCCTCCGTGCAGGCGTCGCAGCGCATGGTCCCCCTCCGTGCAGGTCCCCCTCCGTGCAGGCGTCGCAGCGCAGGTCCCCCTCCGTGCAGGCGCCGCAGCGCAGGTCCCCCTCCGTGCAGGCGCCGCAGCGCAGGTCCCCCTCCGTGCAGGCGCCGCAGCGCAGGTCCCCCTCCGTGCAGGCGCCGCAGCGCAGGTCCCCCTCCGTGCAGGCGCCGCAGCGCAGGTCCCCCCTCCGTGCAGGCGCCGCAGCGCAGGTCCCCCCTCCGTGCAGGCGTCGCAGCGCAGGTCCCCCTCCGTGCAGGCGCCGCAGCGCAGGTCCCCCTCCGTGCAGGCGTCGCAGCGCAGGTCCCCCTCCGTGCAGGCGCCGCAGCGCAGGTCCCCCTCCGTGCAGGCGCCGCAGCGCAGGTCCCCCTCCGTGCAGGCGCCGCAGCGCAGGTCCCCCTCCGTGCAGGCGCCGCAGCGCAGGTCCCCCTCCGTGCAGGCGTCGCAGCGCAGGTCCCCCTCCGTGCAGGCGTCGCAGCGCAGGTCCCCCTCCGTGCAGGCGCCGCAGCGCAGGTCCCCCTCCGTGCAGGCGCCGCAGCGCAGGTCCCCCTCCGTGCAGGCGTCGCAGCGCAGGTCCCCCTCCGTGCAGGCGTCGCAGCGCAGGTCCCCCTCCGTGCAGGCGCCGCAGCGCAGGTCCCCCTCCGTGCAGGCGCCGCAGCGCAGGTCCCCCTCCGTGCAGGCGCCGCAGCGCAGGTCCCCCTCCGTGCAGGCGCCGCAGCGCAGGTCCCCCTCCGTGCAGGCGTCGCAGCGCAGGTCCCCCTCCGTGCAGGCGTCGCAGCGCAGGTCCCCCTCCGTGCAGGCGCCGCAGCGCAGGTCCCCCTCCGTGCAGGCGCCGCAGCGCAGGTCCCCCTCCGTGCAGGCGTCGCAGCGCAGGTCCCCCTCCGTGCAGGCGCCGCAGCGCAGGCCCCCCTCCGTGCAGGCGTCGCAGCGCAGGCCCCCCTCCGTGCAGGCGTCGCAGCGCAGGTCCCCCTCCGTGCAGGCGTCGCAGCGCAGGTCCCCCTCCGTGCAGGCGTCGCAGCGCAGGTCCCCCTCCGTGCAGGCGTCGCAGCGCAGGTCCCCCTCCGTGCAGGCCCTCCTCCCAGGCCTGCATTATATTCTTGCTCCTACTTCAATGTGGTCTCACATTTTATTCAGGAATCAGAACTCTCAGCCTGACCAGAACCACGGACGGGTGGATGGTGCAGATGGAGTTGGGACAGAGTCACATGAGGATGAATCGCTGACAAGAGCTGAACTCTGTTAATAGCCCCGATTACCAGAAACCATATGTAACGAAGTCACATGATCCATCACATGGTAAATTACATTCAATTATTATCGTCTCACTGACTAACGGATTTATGCGACTAATCGCAACAAATGTGATCAAGCAAAGCCGCATTATATTAACCCTTCACCTCCCTACATGAGAGATGTCGTTATCTGTAACTAGAAATTACAACGTTAATACGAATACAACTAACCACTAAAAACAACATCAGAGAAGTGGTACTGTGCAGTGTATATATATACAGAATAATACAGATACTGAGAATTACACCCAGTATACAGGACAGGAGAAGTGGTACTGTGCAGTGTATATATACAGAATAATACAGATACTGAGAATTACACCCAGTATACAGGACAGAAGAAGTGGTACTGTGCAGTGTATATATATACAGAATAATACAGATACTGAGAATTACACCCAGTATACAGGACAGGAGAAGTGGTACTGTGCAGTGTATATATATATATATACAGAATAATACAGATACTGAGAATTACACCCAGTATACAGGACAGGAGAAGTGGTACTGTGCAGTGTGTATATATACAGAATAATACAGATACTGAGAATTACACCCAGTATACAGGACAGGAGAAGTGGTACTGTGCAGTGTATATATATATACAGAATAATACAGATACTGAGAGTTACCCCCAGTATACAGGACAGGGGAAGTAGTACTGTGCAGTGTATATATACAGAATAATACAGATACTGAGAATTACACCCAGTATACAGGACAGGAGAAGTGGTACTGTGCAGTGTATATATATATATATATACAGAATAATACAGATACTGAGAATTACACCCAGTATACAGGACAGGGGAAGTAGTACTGTGCAGTGTATATATATACAGAATAATACAGATACTGAGAATTACACCCAGTATACAGGACAGGGGAAGTAGTACTGTGCAGTGTATATATATATACACAGAATAATACAGATACTGAGAATTACACCCAGTATACAGGACAGGAGAAGTGGTACTGTGCAGTGTCCATATACAGAATAATACAGATACTGAGAATTACACCCGGTATACAGGACAGGAGAAGTGGTACTGTGCAGTGTATATATACAGAATAATACAGATACTGAGAATTACACCCAGTATACAGGACAGGAGAAGTGGTACTGTGCAGTGTATATATATATATATACAGAATAATACAGATACTGAGAATTACACCCAGTATACAGGACAGGAGAAGTGGTACTGTGCAGTGTGTATATATACAGAATAATACAGATACTGAGAATTACACCCAGTATACAGGACAGGAGAAGTGGTACTGTGCAGTGTATATATACAGAATACTACAAATACTGAGAATTACACCCAGTATACAGGACAGGAGAAGTGGTACTGTGCAGTGTATATATACAGAATAATACAGATACTGAGAATTACACCCAGTATATAGGACAGGAGAAGTGGTACTGTGCAGTGTATATATATACAGAATAATACAGATACTGAGAATTACACCCAGTATACAGGACAGGGGAAGTGGTACTGTGCAGTATATATATACAGAATAATACAGATACTGAGAATTACACCCAGTATACAGGACAGGAGAAGTGGTACTGTGCAGTGTATATATACAGAATAATACAGATACTGAGAATTACACCCAGTATACAGGACAGGAGAAGTGGTACTGTGCAGTGTATATATACAGAATAATACAGATACTGAGAATTACACCCAGTGTACAGGACAGGAGAAGTGGTACTGTGCAGTGTATATATACAGAATAATACAGATACTGAGAATTACACCCAGTATACAGGACAAGAGAAGTGGTACTGCACAGTTTCTTTACATAGAGAATAAGAGAAGTGGTACTGTGCAGCACATACAGAACCCCGAGAACCCTCAGATAGGTTCCGATGTTTTTTAGGGATTCCATGTAAGATACCTGCATACTAGGTGTAACCGATGATGTAATGATGGGGTTAAGAATGGCTTTGCCTATCTTTAGGCCTCCACATCAGACACAATATGGTGGCGCCCCTCTCTTAATGGGTCCACGTTACTATAAAAGTTGCTGCGGTCTGGTCTTCCACTGGCTGAGGACAGGGCGACAGCTCGAGGGGAGATACGTTTAGCCAATAGAGCGAGTGCTGTAATTTCGGCGCCCTTGCGGCACCTTGTTCTTTAGTGCCATTTTATCTGTTTACTAGAACATATTGAATATCCAGTTATATAATCTGGGCATAAAGTGCAGACTCTCCGCTTTAATTTGAGGGTATGTATGTAGCTCCCTCTTTTTCAAGGGTCCAAAGGTAACTGGACAATGATCCCACAAGCTATTTAATTGGCTATTCCCTCGTTAATCTATCAATTAAGCAGGTAAAAGGTCTGGAGTTGATTCCAGGTGCGGCATTTGCATTTGGAAGCTGTTGCTGTGAACCCACAACATGAAGTCAGAGGAGCTCTCAATGCAAGTGACATCGACCATCGATAGGCTGAAAAAAATGAAGAAATCCATCAGAGAGAAGCACAAATGTCAGGAGCGGCCAAATCAGCAGTCTGGTACATTCTGGAAAAGTAAGAGCGCACTGGTGATCTCGTGACCTCCAAAAGGCCTGGACGTCCACGGAAGACAACAGTGGTGGATGATCGCAGAATCCTGTCCATGGTGAAGAAGAACCCCTTCACAACATCTACATAAGTGAAGACTCTCCTGGAAGTAGGAGGATCAGTATCTAAGTCCACCATAAAGAGAAGACTTCATGAGAGAAAATACAGAGGGTTCACCACAAGGGGCCAACCAATAATCAGCCGCAAAAATAGAAAGATCGGATTAGATTTTACCAAACAACATGTAAAGAAGCGAAACTAAGATCAACCCGGACCTGAACGATGGGAGGAGAAAGTATGGAGAAGGCTCATGATCCAAAGCCACCGCATCCCCTGTAACACATGGTGGGGGCGGCGCGATGGCGTGGGCATGCATAGCTGCCTGGCACTGGGTCACTAGTGTTTATTGATGATGTGACTGGAGACAGAAGCTGCCGGAAGAATTGTGAAGTGTTCCGGGATCTACTTTCTGCTCAGATTCCGCACATGCAGCAGGTGATTGGACGTCACTTCACAGGACAGATGAGAATGACCCAAAACATCCTGCGAAAGCCACCAGGAGTTTATAAGGCAAAGAAGTGGAATACTCTGTAATGGCCAAGTCACCGGATCTCACCCCGATCCAGCATCTCACCCCGATCCAGCATCTCACCCCGATCCAGCATCTCACCCCGATCCAGCATTTCACCTGCTGAAGACAAAACTTAAGGCAGAAAGTGCCACAAACAAGAGACAAGTGAAGACGCCGCATTAACGGCCAAGCAAAGTATCACAGAGGAGGAAACCGGCGTGTGGCGATGTCCCGGGGTCCAGACTTCCGGCCGTCATTGCTGCACAGGATTCTACACAAAGTATTAAAAAAAACTTTTTATTTCTGGGAATGTTCATTTGTCCAATCACTTTTGAGCCCCTGGAATGAGGCGGCCGCGTAGAAAAATGGCGGCAATTCCTAAACGTTTCAGGAGATTTCTGTTCAACCCCAAGAATGAAACCTGAAAATCTAAACTTCAATTGTATCTCAGATGTTTCATGTCAAATCCAATGTGGAGGCCGCAAAACCCGAATCATGGAGATCGTGTCACCGCCCGGATAATCCTGGACCTCACGTGCCATGACGACTATCTGCACGCTGCGAACGCGTTGAGGGGGGCTGATGGCGTGTCGTAGGGGGCTGCCCCCTAATTCTAATCATTTAAATGCCGCAGTCGCGATTGAACGCGGAATTTAAGGGGTTAAACGGGCTGAATCAAAGTGATGTTGGATTCCGTTGGTTGCAGTGAGATGTCGGCTGTATTACACAACCATCGCCCGTGAGGCCGCTCCATACTCCCCCTTCATGGCTGCCACGTACATCTGTGTGACATGTAGTTAAGGGGTTAAACACGAGGGGGCAGATTAGTCAATGTAAACTTAGACCCGACAGGTGGAAGATGCGCCAATTCTCTCAGGTGGGCGCGCGCTGTAAGATAAATCTGGGGCGTCTCCTTCACCTGCTGACACTTCTTTTTGCAGTAAATATTTGGCGCAGTCACGTTTTAAGCTCCGCCACTAGAACGTCTTGTTAAGCGAGTCTCAAATAGTGTATAAAACCGTTCAAAAACGTGGCGCGCGGCCGGCACCTCAGAAATCCGGCTCAATTACAATAATAAATAAAGTGAGGAAAAGTGGATCAGTTGCTCACGGCAGCCAATCACGTGGAAGCTCTTCATTTTTCACCGGGCCGCTTATAAATAAAAGGTGTAAATCAGACTGGTTGCCATGGACAACTCCACTTTTCCGCCGCACCTGTTTTTAAACCTGACGCTGATGCAACTCTTACAAAATTGAGACCACAACCGATCTAACCCTGATGGACCAGGACGGCACTGGTGCGGGGGCTGAGCCTGATCCATACTCTGCAGGTGTATTACAGCGGGCACCTCGCACGAACGGGCAAAGAGAATCCTGGCCATGTGCCCACCGAGATGCCACAGTCCAAAGCGACCGCAGAATCCAGGCAGTAAGAAAGTGGGGGGCGGCCGCAGTGATTATATATACACCGGACATTATCCCCCACACCGGAGTAGCGCTGCCGCCTGCAGTGACTGTATATACACCGGAGTAGCGCTACCGCCTGCAGTGACTGTATATACACCGGAGTAGCGCTGCCGCCTGCAGTGACTGTATATACACCGGAGTAGCGCTGCCGCCTGCAGTGACTGTATATACACCGGAGTAGCGCTGCCGCCTGCAGTGACTGTATATACACCGGAGTAGCGCTGCCGCCTGCAGTGACTGTATATACACCGGAGTAGCGCTGCCGCCGGCAGTGACTGTATATACACCGGAGTAGCGCTGCCGCCTGCAGTGACCTGCACATAGTGTTTCCTCCCGGGATATAGGATATCTAATACTCATCTGTGCCGGTTCCCCTTCTCCTCATGGTAAGGTTAGGCCCGCGGTGATATGTATTAATATGGCCCCGTCCACCGCGCCGCCCCTCAGAGCACGGTCTGCACATTTCTGGATAGAACATATTTACGATGCTGGGGACGGGGCCGTGCACCAGAATTCTTGGCTGCGGATGAACAATTTAACAGTTCGGTTCTGGTTGCCAAGATTTAATGGGATGTAAAATGGGCAAAACAATATAATGAAATGGTTCTGGGAACTCGTCACCCCCACCAATCACAGGGCAGATCTCTCCGGATGTTCCTCAGTTCCCAGAGCCAAAATAGATTTTAAGTTTTGACTCTTTGAAGAGTCCGAATCATTGCAATCTCCTGCCGATCTTCCGTCACGCCTGGCAAGAATCAGACTATTCGGTGCCCCTACAGTTGCCCCAGCGCGTTGTCCACATTGTGAGGACCATATGAACGGCTCCCGGGACCTCTGAGTGCGATGTCACAGCTGAATGGTCGTTCCTCAAGGTTTGGCTTTGAGTTCCCATCGGTCACTAATTTAAAGCATCAGACTGCAACGACACAAAGGTACGAGAGCTGGAACACGTATCTTCACAGGGCACCGGCAGCCTCTAATATGTTAGCACTGACGGCTCGCCCCTGTCCATCTGCCGATCCATCACTGGTATCATTGTCCAAGGCTTTTTAGGAGCAGGGCCGTGTCTGGCACTCTGCAGGCAGCGCCACCCCGTACACTGGCACCGACTGCTCAATGGCTGCTAAGAAATAACCAGATGTATCAGCTCCTTATAGAAGAGCAACGTGTGACGGAGAGAAGGAGCGCTCAGCACAACATGCAGGTCTGGAGCTCTCCATGGTCCTGGGCTCAGTGCCCAATCCTCCCCGTCTCCTTCACATCATATACAATCGCTTACTGCATCCCATCTCCACAAACTACAAGTGTCACACTCCATCTGCTCCACGCTGTGCGCTCCCCGGTTATCAGGGCCCAGGAGCGGCTGCCATCACTGCCATGTTACCGCAGCCGCCACCGCGACAAGTCTGACCAGACACATAGAAATACTAAAGATCTGCCAATACAAAGCCAACCACCTCCAAGTACAGATCATGTAGTGGTGTTACCTGCAGTCCTATGTAACACCACAGATAACACAGTGATAACTCTCTGATTACAGATAATGTAGTAGATATTACCTGCAGTCCTATGTAACACCACAGATAACACAGTGATAACCCTCTGAGTACAGATAATGTAGTAGATGATACCTGCAGTCCTATGTAACAGCACAGATAACACAGTGATAACTTTCTGAGTACAGATAATGTAGTGGATGTTACCTGCAGTCCTATGTAACACCACAGATAACACAGTGATAACTCTTTCAGTACAGATAATGTAGTAGTGTTACCTGCAGTCCTATGTAACAGCACAGATAACACAGTGATCACTCTCTGATTACAGATAATGTAGTAGATGTTACCTGCAGTCCTATGTAACACCACAGATAACACAGTGATCACTCTCTGATTACAGATAATGTAGTATATGTTACCTGCAGTCCTATGTAACACCACAGATAACACACAGTGATAACTCTCCTAGTACAGACACGTAGTAGATGTCACCTGCAGTCCTATGTAACACCACAGATAACACAGTGATAACTCTCTGATTACAGATAATGTAGTAGTGTTACCTGCAGTCCTATGTAACACCACAGATAACACACAGTGATAACTCTCCTAGTACAGACATGTAGTAGATGTTACCTGCAGTCCTATGTAACACCACAGATAACACACAGTGATAACTCTCTGAGTACAGATAATGTAGTAGATGTTACCTGCAGTCCTATGTAACACCACAGATAACACAGTGATAACTCTCTGAGTACAGATAATGTAGTAGTGTTACCTGCAGTCCTATGTAACACCACAGATAACACAGTGATAACTCTCTGATTACAGATAATGTAGTAGGTGTCACCTGCAGTCCTATGTAACACCACAGATAACACAGTGATAACTCTCTGATTACAGATAATGTAGTAGTGTTACCTGCAGTCCTATGTAACACCACAGATAACACACAGTGATAACTCTCCTAGTACAGACATGTAGTAGATGTTACCTGCAGTCCTATGTAACACCACAGATAACACAGTGATAACTCTCTGAGTACAGATAATGTAGTAGTGTTACCTGCAGTCCTATGTAACACCACAGATAACACAGTGATAACTCTCTGATTACAGATAATGTAGTAGGTGTCACCTGCAGTCCTATGTAACACCACAGATAACACAGTGATAACTCTCTGATTACTATGCAGACATGTGATGATCTTATTACATCCGTGTACATACAGGAAAAACACGCTCCACCAGTGGCGTAGTAGGACCGGCTCCCCCTAGTGGGGTCATACTGGTGGGGGCAGCAGAATACTGGGAAGGAGACGCTCTCCATATTTGACTGTCACTTCCATTGGTCTCCATTTTCCGGGCGCTGCGGTCAGTGCGTCACTCGGGGGCCTCCAATTGTTATCGGATATTTTGACTGTGAATAGGGAGTGTAATAGACTGCGCACTGAGGTCGGGCACATAGGACCCACCATGGTGACCCGATCATACAATATCCAGGCACGCGGGCAGGTCCACACGTCACCGTACATCGGGGGCTGCAGGATCTGGTACCACAGCTGGAAGCAATTATGTCTATGGAGGGGCCACTACTTCATGCAGCAAATTGTCCAACTCCCGGCCCCCCATAACTAAAGCACAATCCGCTCCCACACTTAAGGCCTTATTTACATGAACGCTGCGTTTTTTGCGGGCGTCGCAGTTGCGTGTGTCATCAGTGTTTGCTGCGTGTCTGCGTGATTTTCACGGATATGCCATCCTTATGACACGCGGTTTTGACGTTTAGAAAAAGAAATTAAGGAGGTGCTTTTATTTTTCCCCTTGAACAGCTGTTACGTGAATCACGCGCAACACACCGAAGTGCGTCCGTGTCCTGCGCGTGATTTTCACGCACCCATTGCCTTCAATGAGCGCGTGATGCGCAAAAAACACTAAAGTATAAGACATGTCGTGAGTTTTACGCAGCGGACACACGGACGCACGCTGCGTGAAAAACACGGAATACATGAATGGCCCCATTGACTTACATAGGTCCGTGCGACGCGCGTGAAAATCACGGACGTGAAACATGTTCGTGTAAATAAGGCCTAACAGAGAAGAGTGGCCAAAGCAGCAAAGCGGCATCACACAAACTGGCACAGCAGTGGGCACTGGATATAAGTGGAGACCTTTCTACGAGTGGTCAGAAAAGTCTAGTTGGTTCTTCTGGACATGGCCATAGACCACATCCTGGTCCGGAGAATCGATAATAATCACTAATATATGGGGCCGGTCCTGGGCACGGCTTCACGGTGGGAGCTCAGAAGGAGTTCGAGCCACGGACTTGCAATCCTTGTAATCAAAGTATCTTAAACTAAGGCGATAAAACACGGAGGACAACAGAATAACCAGCGACACCAATAACCGCAGACAAAGGGGCAAACAAACGAAGCGGCGACCAGTGACCATAGACGTAAAGAGGAGAGGAAGAAAGGGGTCACCGGCCACAACGCCAGGAAACAGAAGAAATGTGGATGATACAATACACCTATATCATACACTGTACCTATATAATCACCAGACCCTGCCCCGCTATATATAATACACCTATATCATACACTGTACCTATATAATCACCAGACCCTGCCCCCTCTATATATAATACACCTATATCATATACTGTACCTATATAATCACCAGACCCTGCCCCGCTATATATAATACACCTATATCATACACTGTACCTATATAATCACCGGACCCTGCCCCTCTATATATAATACACCTATATAATATACTGTACCTATATAATCACCAGACCCTGCCCCGCTATATATAATACACATATATCATACACTGTACCTATATAATCACCGGACCCTGCCCCCTCTATATATAATACACCTATATCATACACTGTACCTATATAATCACCAGACCCTGCCCCGCTATATATAATACACCTATATCATACACTGTACCTATATAATCACCGGACCCTGCCCCGCTATATATAATACACCTATATCATACACTGTACCTATATAATCACCGGACCCTGCCCCCTCTGTATATAATACACCTATATAATATACTGTACCTATATAATCACCAGACCCTGCCCCGCTATATATAATACACATATATCATACACTGTACCTATATAATCACCGGACCCTGCCCCCTCTATATATAATACACCTATATCATACACTGTACCTGTATAATCACCAGACCCTGCCCCCTCTATATATAATACACCTATATCATATACTGTACCTATATAATCACCAGACCCTGCCCCGCTATATATAATACACATATATCATACACTGTACCTATATAATCACCGGACCCTGCCCCGCTATATATAATACACCTATATCATACACTGTACCTATATAATCACCGGACCCTGCCCCCTCTATATATAATACACATATATCATACACTGTACCTATATAATCACCAGACACTGCTCCTTCTATATATAATCCACATATATCATACACTGTACCTATATAATCACCAGACCCTGCCCCCGCTATATATAATACACATATATCATACACTGTACCTATATAATCACCGGACCCTGCCCCCTCTATATATAATACACCTATATCATACACTGTACCTATATAATCACCAGACCCTGCCCCGCTATATATAATACACCTATATCATACACTGTACCTATATAATCACCAGACCCTGCCCCGCTATATATAATACACCTGTATCATATACTGTACCTATATAATCACCGGACCCTGCCCCGCTATATATAATACACCTATATCATATACTGTACCTATATAATCACCAGACACTGCTCCTTCTATATATAATACACATATATCATACACTGTACCTATATAATCACCAGACCCTGCCCCCTCTATATATAATACACATATATCATACATTACACACTGCACTAATATAATCACCAGACCAACACACATATCATACATTATACACTGTACCTATATAATCACCAGACCCTGCCCCGCTATATATAATACACCTATATCATATACTGTACCTATATAATCACCAGACACTGCTCCTTCTATATATAATACACATATATCATACACTGTACCTATATAATCACCAGACACTGCTCCTTCTATATATAATACACATATATCATACACTGTACCTATATAATCACCGGACCCTGCCCCCTCTATATATAATACACATATATCATACACTGTACCTATATAATCACCAGACCCTGCCCCCTCTATATATAATACACATATATCATACACTGTACCTATATAATCACCAGACACTGCTCCTTCTATATATAATACACATATATCATACACAGTACCTATATAATCACCGGACCCTGCCCCCTCTATATATAATACACATATATCATACACTGTACCTATATAATCACCAGACCCTGCCCCCTCTATATATAATACACATATATCATACACTGTACCTATATAATCACCAGACCCTGCCCCTCTATATATAATACACCTATATCATACACTGTACCTATATAATCACCAGACCCTGCCCCTCTATATATAATACACATATATCATACACTGTACCTATATAATCACCAGACCCTGCCCACTCTATATATAATACACATATATCATACACTGTACCTATATAATCACCAGACCCTGCCCCTCTATATATAATACACCTATATCATACACTGTACCTATATAATCACCAGACCCTGCCCCTCTATATATAATACACATATATCATACACTGTACCTATATAATCACCAGACCCTGCCCCCTCTATATATAATACACATATATCATACACTGTACCTATATAATCACCAGACCCTGCCCCTCTATATATAATACACCTATATCATACACTGTACCTATATAATCACCAGACCCTGCCCCCTCTATATATAATACACATATATCATACACTGTACCTATATAATCACCGGACCCTGCCCCTTCTATATATAATACACATATATCATACACTGTACCTATATAATCACCAGACCCTGCCCCCTCTATATATAATACACATATATCATACACTGTACCTATATAATCACCAGACCCTGCCCCTCTATATATAATACACATATATCATACACTGTACCTATATAATCACCAGACCCTGCCCCCTCTATATATAATACACATATATCATACACTGTACCTATATAATCACCGGACCCTGCCCCCTCTATATATAATACACCTATATCATACACTGTACCTATATAATCACCGGACCCTGCCCCTCTATATATAATACACATATATCATACACTGTACCTATATAATCACCAGACACTGCTCCTTCTATATATAATCCACATATATCATACACTGTACCTATATAATCACCGGACCCTGCCCCCTCTATATATAATACACATATATCATACACTGTACCTATATAATCACCAGACACTGCTCCTTCTATATATAATCCACATATATCATACACTGTACCTATATAATCACCAGACCCTGCCCCCTCTATATATAACACACACATCATACATTATACACAGTAAATATATAATCACCGGACCCAGCCTCCTCTATATATAATACACCTATATCATACATTATACACTGTACCCATATAATCACCAGACCCAGCCTCCTCTATATATAATACACATCATACATTATACACTGTACCTATATAATCACCGGACCCTGCCCCTCTACACTACCTATATAATCACCTGACCCCTCTATATATAATCCACATATAACATCCGGGGGTCCATATATCAGACATTATACACAGCTGTTGCCCCCTATATAGGTGTAGTTGAGGCTCTTACCTGAGGATGGCGCTGCCACCTCTATATATAATACATTATACACTGTACCTATATAATCACCAGACACTGCCCCGCTATATATAATACACCTATATCATACATTATACACTGTACCTACATAATCACTGGACCCTGCCCCCTCTATATACAATACATTATACACTGTACCTATATAATCACCAGACATTGCCCCCTCTATATAAAATACACACATATCATACATTATACACTGTACTTCTATAATCACCAGACCCTGCCCCCTCTATATATAATACACATATATCATACACTGCACCTATATAATCACCGGACCCTGCCCCCTCTATATATAATACACATATATCATACACTGCACCTATATAAATCACCAGACCCTGCCCCCTCTATATATAATACACCTATATCATACACTGTACCTATATAATCACCAGACCCTGCCCCCTATATATATAATACACATATATCATACTCTGTACCTATATAATCACCAGACCCTGCCCTCTCTATATATAATACACATATATCATACACTGCACCTATATCACCAGACCCTGACCTCTATATATAATACATTATACACTGTACCTAAATAATCACAAGACCTTGCCCTCTATATATAATACACATATATCATACATTACACACTGCACTAATATAATCACCAGACCAACACACATATCATACATTATACACTGTACCTATATAATCACCAGACCCTGCCCCGCTATATATAATACACCTATATCATATACTGTACCTATATAATCACCAGACCCTGCCCCGCTATATATAATACACCTATATCATATACTGTACCTATATAATCACCAGACACTGCTCCTTCTATATATAATACACATATATCATACACTGTACCTATATAATCACCGGACCCTGCCCCCTCTATATATAATACACATATATCATACACTGTACCTATATAATCACCAGACCCTGCCCCCTCTATATATAATACACATATATCATACACTGTACCTATATAATCACCAGACCCTGCCCCCTCTATATATAATACACATATATCATACACTGTACCTATATAATCACCAGACACTGCTCCTTCTACATAAAACACCCATATCATACATTAAACACTGTACCTAATCACCAGACCCTGCCCCTCTATATATAATACACATATACAATACATTATACACTGTACCTATATAATCACAGACCCAGCCCCCTCTATATATAATACACATATCATACATTATACACTGTACCTATATAATCACCAGACCCTGCCCCCTCTATATATAATCCACATATAACATCCGGGGTCTATAGATCAGACATTATACACAGATGTTGCCCGCTATAGAGGCTCTTACCTGAGGATGGCGCTGCCTCCTCTACATATAATACACATATATCATACATTATACACTGCACCTATATAATCACAGACCCAGCCTCCTCTATATATAATCCACATATATCATACATTATACACTGTACCTATATAATCACAGACCCAGCCTCCTCTATATATATAATCCACATATAACATCCGGGGTCTATAGATCAGACATTATACACACATGGCGCCCCCTATAGAGGCTCTTACCTGAGGATGGCGCTGCCTCCTCTACATATAATACACATATATCATACATTATACACTGCACCTATATAATCACAGACCCAGCCTCCTCTATATATAATCCACATATAACATCCGGGGTTTATAGATCAGACATTATACACTGCACCTATATAATCACCAGACCCTGCCCCCTCTATATATAATCCACATATAACATCCGGGGTTTATAGATCAGACATTATACACACATGGCGCCCCCTATAGAGGCTCTTACCTGAGGATGGCGCTGTCCCCCTGCCGCACCGTCACGTTGTCCATGGCTTTGGGGAAGCCGGCGTCCCCGCTCCGCACCGGCACTCCTGCGGGCACAAGAAAGAGCAGCCTGAGACACAGGGCGAGCAGCCACCTCCAGGGGGCGACGACCCCCATCATCATCATCCTGCCCCCTCCCCCGCCCGCCCGCCGACAACCAGACACAGCGGAGCTGACAACAGCAGCACCAGGGGCTCCCGGGGCTGTCACTGCTACATGTCTCCGGAGCGCGCTGACTGACTGCCGGGGACTGTGTGTGACTGAGGGGCTCTGCCTGCTCTGCGCTCCCGCCGCCGCCTCCTCCTCCTCCTCACTCCCCGCCCGCTGCCACTGACTGACCGACCCTCCTCCGTCTCCTCCTCCTCTCACCTGTAGATCCTGAGGACCAGTAACCCGGCACCCGGCCATCCTCCCCCGCCCCCGGAGTGACCCGTCTACCGGCTGTCAGCGGAGGGTGCAATGCAAGGGACACATATACGTGGTGATAGAATGTGTTATACTGTACCGTGTAGAGCGTATGAGGGTCCGGTCACACCGTGTACAGTGTATGAGGGTCCGGTCACACCGTGTACAGTATATGAGGGTCCGGTCACAGCGTGTACAGTATATGAGGGTCCGGTCACACCGTGTACAGTATATGAGGGTCCGGTCACACCGTGTACAGTATATGAGGGTCCGGTCACACCGTGTACAGTATATGAGGGTCCGGTCACACCGTGTACAGTATATGAGGGTCCGGTCACACCGTGTACAGTGTATGAGGGTCCGGTCACACCGTGTAGAGCATGTGAGGGTCCGGTCACACCGTGTACAGTATATGAGGGTCCGGTCACACCGTGTACAGTATATGAGGGTCCGGTCACACCGTGTACAGTGTATGAGGGTCCGGTCACACCGTGTACAGTATATGAGGGTCCGGTCACACCGTGTACAGTATATGAGGGTCCGGTCACACCGTGTACAGTATATGAGGGTCCGGTCACACCGTGTACAGTATATGAGGGTCCGGTCACACCGTGTACAGTATATGAGGGTCCGGTCACACCGTGTACAGTGTATGAGGGTCCGGTCACACCGTGTACAGCGTATGAGGGTCCGGTCACACCGTGTACAGTATATGAGGGTCCGGTCACACCGTGTACAGTATATGAGGGTCCGGTCACACCGTGTACAGTATATGAGGGTCCGGTCACACCGTGTACAGTGTATGAGGGTCCGGTCACACCGTGTACAGTGTATGAGGGTCCGGTCACACCGTGTACAGCGTATGAGGGTCCGGTCACACAGTGTACAGTATATGAGGGTCCGGTCACACCGTGTACAGTATATGAGGGTCCGGTCACACAGTGTACAGTATATGAGGGTCCGGTCACACCGTGTACAGTATATGAGGGTCCGGTCACACCGTGTACAGTATATGAGGGTCCGGTCACACCGTGTACAGTATATGAGGGTCCGGTCACACCGTGTACAGTATATGAGGGTCCGGTCACACCGTGTACAGTATATGAGGGTCCGGTCACACCGTGTACAGTATATGAGGGTCCGGTCACACCGTGTACAGTATATGAGGGTCCGGTCACACCGTGTACAGTATATGAGGGTCCGGTCACACCGTGTACAGCATATGAGGGTCCGGTCACACCGTGTACAGCATATGAGGGTCCGGTCACACCGTGTACAGTATATGAGGGTCCGGTCCCACCGTGTACAGTATATGAGGGTCCGGTCACACCGTGTACAGTATATGAGGGTCCGGTCACACCGTGTACAGCATATGAGGGTCCGGTCACACCGTGTACAGTATATGAGGGTCCGGTCACACCGTGTACAGTATATGAGGGTCCGGTCACACCGTGTACAGTATATGAGGGTCCGGTCACACCGTGTACAGCATATGAGGGTCCGGTCACACCGTGTACAGTATATGAGGGTCCGGTCACACCGTGTACAGTATATGAGGGTCCGGTCACACCGTGTACAGTATATGAGGGTCCGGTCACACCGTGTACAGTATATGAGGGTCCGGTCACACCGTGTACAGTATATGAGGGTCCGGTCACACCGTGTACAGCATATGAGGGTCCGGTCACACCGTGTACAGTATATGAGGGTCCGGTCACACCGTGTACAGTATATGAGGGTCCGGTCCCACCGTGTACAGTATATGAGGGTCCGGTCACACCGTGTACAGTATATGAGGGTCCGGTCACACCGTGTACAGTATATGAGGGTCCGGTCACACCGTGTACAGTATATGAGGGTCCGGTCACACCGTGTACAGCATATGAGGGTCCGGTCACACCGTGTACAGCATATGAGGGTCCGGTCACACCGTGTACAGCATATGAGGGTCCGGTCACACCGTGTACAGCATATGAGGGTCCGGTCACACCGTGTACAGAATATGAGGGTCCGGTCACACCGTGTACAGCATATGAGGGTCCGGTCACACCGTGTACAGCATATGAGGGTCCGGTCACACCGTGTACAGCATATGAGGGTCCGGTCACACCGTGTACAGTATATGAGGGTCCGGTCCCACCGTGTACAGTATATGAGGGTCCGGTCCCACCGTGTACAGTATATGAGGGTCCGGTCACACCGTGTACAGTATATGAGGGTCCGGTCACACCGTGTACAGTATATGAGGGTCCGGTCACACCGTGTACAGTATATGAGGGTCCGGTCACACCGTGTACAGTATATGAGGGTCCGGTCACACCGTGTACAGTATATGAGGGTCCGGTCACACCGTGTACAGTATATGAGGGTCCGATCACACCGTGTACAGTATATGAGGGTCCGGTCACACCGTGTACAGTATATGAGGGTCCGGTCACACCGTGTACAGTATATGAGGGTCCGGTCACACCGTGTACAGTATATGAGGGTCCGGTCACACCGTGTACAGTATATGAGGGTCCGGTCACACCGTGTACAGTATATGAGGGTCCGGTCCCACCGTGTACAGTATATGAGGGTCCGGTCACACCGTGTACAGTATATGAGGGTCCGGTCACACCGTGTACAGTATATGAGGGTCCGGTCACACCGTGTACAGTATATGAGGGTCCGGTCACACCGTGTACAGCATATGAGGGTCCGGTCACACCGTGTACAGTATATGAGGGTCCGGTCACACCGGGTACAGTATATGAGGGTCCGGTCACACCGGGTACAGTATATGAGGGTCCGGTCACACAGTGTACAGTGTATGAGGGTCCGGTCACACCGTGTACAGTATATGAGGGTCCGGTCACACCGTGTACAGTATATGAGGGTCCGGTCACACCGTGTAGAGCATGTGAGGGTCCGGTCACACCGTGTACAGTGTATGAGGGTCCGGTCACACCGGGTACAGTATATGAGGGTCCGGTCACACCGTGTACAGTATATGAGGGTCCGGTCACACCGTGTACAGTATATGAGGGTCCGGTCACACCGTGTACAGTATATGAGGGTCCGGTCACACCGTGTACAGTATATGAGGGTCCGGTCACACCGTGTACAGTATATGAGGGTCCGGTCACACCGTGTACAGTATATGAGGGTCCGGTCCCACCGTGTACAGTATATGAGGGTCCGGTCACACCGTGTACAGTATATGAGGGTCCGGTCACACCGTGTACAGTATATGAGGGTCCGGTCACACCGTGTACAGCATATGAGGGTCCGGTCACACCGTGTACAGCATATGAGGGTCCGGTCACACCGTGTACAGTATATGAGGGTCCGGTCACACCGGGTACAGTATATGAGGGTCCGGTCACACAGTGTACAGTGTATGAGGGTCCGGTCACACCGTGTACAGTATATGAGGGTCCGGTCACACCGTGTACAGTATATGAGGGTCCGGTCACACCGTGTACAGTATATGAGGGTCCGGTCACACCGTGTAGAGCATGTGAGGGTCCGGTCACACCGTGTACAGTGTATGAGGGTCCGGTCACACCGGGTACAGTATATGAGGGTCCGGTCCCACCGTGTACAGTATATGAGGGTCCGGTCACAGCGTGTACAGTATATGAGGGTCCGGTCACACCGGGTACAGTATATGAGGGTCCGGTCACACCGTGTACAGTATATGAGGGTCCGGTCACACCGTGTACAGTATATGAGGGTCCGGTCACACCGTGTACAGTATATGAGGGTCCGGTCACACCGTGTACAGTATATGAGGGTCCGGTCACACCGTGTACAGTATATGAGGGTCCGGTCACACCGTGTACAGTATATGAGGGTCCGGTCACACCGTGTACAGTATATGAGGGTCCGGTCACACCGTGTACAGTATATGAGGGTCCGGTCACACCGTGTACAGTGTATGAGGGTCCGGTCACACCGTGTACAGTGTATGAGGGTCCGGTCACACCGTGTACAGTGTATGAGGGTCCGGTCACACCGTGTACAGTGTATGAGGGTCCGGTCACACCGTGTACAGTATATGAGGGTCCGGTCACACCGTGTACAGTATATGGGGGTCCGGTCACACCGTGTACAGTATATGAGGGTCCGGTCACACCGTGTACAGTATATGAGGGTCCGGTCACACCGTGTACAGTATATGAGGGTCCGGTCACACCGTGTACAGTATATGAGGGTCCGGTCACACCGTGTACAGTATATGAGGGTCCGGTCACACCGTGTACAGTATATGAGGGTCCGGTCACACCGTGTACAGTATATGAGGGTCCGGTCACACCGTGTACAGTATATGAGGGTCCGGTCACACCGTGTACAGTATATGAGGGTCCGGTCACAGCGTGTACAGTGTATGAGGGTCCGGTCACACCGTGTACAGTATATGAGGGTCCGGTCACACCGTGTACAGTATATGGGGGTCCGGTCACACCGTGTACAGTGTATGAGGGTCCGGTCACACCGTGTACAGTGTATGAGGGTCCGGTCCCACCGTGTACAGTATATGAGGGTCCGGTCACACCGTGTACAGTATATGAGGGTCCGATCACACCGTGTACAGTATATGAGGGTCCGGTCACACCGTGTACAGTAT
Organism: Rhinoderma darwinii; assembly: GCF_050947455.1. NCBI lineage: Eukaryota > Metazoa > Chordata > Amphibia > Anura > Rhinodermatidae > Rhinoderma > Rhinoderma darwinii. The sequence goes on from NC_134696.1 coordinate 522,306, forward strand.
ATGAGGGTCCGGTCACACCGTGTACAGTATATGAGGGTCCGGTCACACCGTGTACAGTATATGAGGGTCCGGTCACACCGTGTACAGTATATGAGGGTCCGGTCACACCGTGTACAGTATATGAGGGTCCGGTCACACCGTGTACAGTATATGAGGGTCCGGTCACACCGTGTACAGTATATGAGGGTCCGGTCACACCGTGTACAGCATATGAGGGTCCGGTCACACCGTGCACAGCATATGAGGGTCCGGTCACACCGTGTACAGCATATGAGGGTCCGGTCACACCGTGTACAGTATATGAGGGTCCGGTCACACCGTGTACAGTATATGAGGGTCCGGTCACACCGTGTACAGTATATGAGGGTCCGGTCACACCGTGTACAGTATATGAGGGTCCGGTCACACCGTGTACAGTATATGAGGGTCCGGTCACACCGTGTACAGTATATGAGGGTCCGGTCACACCGTGTACAGTATATGAGGGTCCGGTCACACCGTGTACAGTATATGAGGGTCCGGTCACACCGTGTACAGTATATGAGGGTCCGGTCACACCGTGTACAGTATATGAGGGTCCGGTCACACCGTGTACAGTATATGAGGGTCCGGTCACACCGTGTACAGTATATGAGGGTCCGGTCACAGCGTGTACAGTATATGAGGGTCCGGTCACACCGTGTACAGTATATGAGGGTCCGGTCACACCGTGTACAGTATATGAGGGTCCGGTCACACCGTGTACAGTATATGAGGGTCCGGTCAGGGGATTATTTTTATTGACGCTACATTGTTAGGCTGGATTCTGTGCTGTGAGGTCTTCAGGCGAGGGAAGGGTTAAGTTTGTGTTTTTCTTGGATTTATAGAATCCTCAGGACTCGTCATTTCCAGAAAAATGTCATTTTATGCTGCGTTCATTCCGTATGATGTATAGACAGCAATATATCTGCACGAGGGAAGGGGAACTTCATGTATATGTGGGCAGTGGTAAATGGCGGCAGTGATTGGGGTAAGTGGACAGTGGGCCACGTGTACAGAATTCAGTGGCTGTTACATGACAGGTGTTGTAGTTCTCCGGTGCCGCCATCACTCTATAATTAGCAGTGATTGGTCGCCAGACGGCACGCTCGCTCCAGGGTGACATTCTGAGGCCGAGGCTGCACCGAGACTTTTTGTAGCGCTGCTGATTGACTCGGACTGCTGCTGTAACGCTACAATTAGTCTCCGTCTAGCCCTGGCCCCACCGCCCCTTCCCCTCCGCAGCGCTCCCCCTCCACAGGGCGCATCACCAGCTACAATATTTACCGCTGTGCCACTTTAAGGCGATGAAAACCGTCCCTCTGCCAAACTGACAGGCTGGGAAATAAATGAGCGGAGAAAGACGATGAGATTATTTATGGCACATAAATAGCGCCGGATTATTGAAAGCTTATTAATGGGGGATAAACAGAGTAGCCGTTCACTCGTACACAGCCCCGCCGCGCTTACCCTGCCATTAATACTCCTTGTTAATGTCTCCGCCATAACAGTCTTATTACAACCTAATGAAATGTCGCTCGCCTGCTTTAACCCTCGCTGTTCCGGTGCGGCAGGGAACCCGATAGATATGAGAACAGGGCAAAGAGAAAAAAATTATTCAGGGTCAAAAAATGTTTCATCTCTTCCTGCGGTGTGAGCGCCATTGTGTGGATTGTGTTGTATCTTGTACACTATGGTTGGAAAACGTAAGAGACACCGGGAGGCCGCCGCCTGAATTGTGACATTTGTCTCTTCTCCACAGGTGCGCGGTGACATCATAGGCGGAGGTGCAGAGAGGAGCGTCCATGATGACATCACTGCCGGCTACTAGTAATATTATAGCACGCTCTACAAGGGGTCTGATATCTCGGGGTATTGATTTAGGGGAGCAGTCCTGGAGGTGGGGATGAGGCAGAACCGGGTGTATTGCTGGGGGATGGGTAAGCAGCAGTGAATCTTATGGGGCAGAGTTTGATTGTGTGTTGTGAAGTTTACTCTGGAGCGTTCAGTGGAAACACAACTTTTCCCCATAGCCCCCACCCCATTGTCCGTCACACTCTAGACCATGGATATTGTAGTCACTTCCCTGCAGTCCGACCTCCTGACCACTGATCAGATGCCCTCTTGAATTATAGATTTTATCCTGCTTTCTCTGTGCTCCCATGATGCCTCAGCACATCATCACATGAGCAGGAGGATCCAATATTATATCTGCCTGCTGGGCAGGACAGTGTGATTCTCCATCCCTCAATATTCTCTTGATTCAGCGGAGAGATGCGAAGTACAGAGGCTGGGAGACTGTGATCACCATTATAACAGTGTGACCGGAGCCGGATAATCAGCAGTTACTGTGACAGGAGCTGGTCTCCCCCCTGTAGAGAGCCACTGTGGAACAGTCCATGTGATGACATCATACAGGAAGTTCTGGTGCCTGAATCAGTGACACATTTATCTCCATAGACACCAGTAGAGGAAATGTGTCACCGAAGTCAGGCTCAGAGTGTTACTAAGCAACGGCCCCAGCGTGGAGGATCTGATATCTAGTGACAGAAGCGGCAATAAGGGCAGAACGGAGGTGGACGCCTGACCGCATTCACACACAGCATTCTGATCTTTTTTGGGAGCTTGTTTGCCATTTGTCCTAGTTCTGCAGCCCAATATTTGCTGCTATTATATAGGAAGATATGAATATCTTTACCCACAACTTTCTGGTTTAGTGTTTTGGGGCATTTTTGTGGGTCAGTGGCGGCTTTTTCAAACAATGCCGCATTCTCCGGGTGCAAAATATGTTACGCGGTTTTTAAATTTAAAAGAAAAACCCAGCCTAATGTTACACATGGGAAAATGTCATTTTGGGCAGAATTTTGCTTTCAATTTCTTTGTCCGGTGAGTGTGCCGGGGTTACCTATTAATGGCGCTGGATTTGAATCACCTCCTGTAACAAGTGGCCAATGACTGAAGACGATGGTGTTCATTAGGTTTGTGTTGGTGTCAGCCCCTTAGTCCACAGATCCGGCTTCCATACCCACCATAAATTAAAATGACATGAGGGGGGCAAGGGTAGAGGAACAAGGGTTAATGAAGAGCGATCTCCAGAGCGAGCGTCTAATATCTGCTCCTGACGACTGTTAACCTTCCAGAATTGAGTCAGCAGGACTGACACTGAGTAGCGGCTGAGAAGTGACAAGTCTAATTCACTTTATTACGCTTCCTCTTGTCACAATTAATAGATAATCACTTGGCAGAAGATGTAAAGCAGATCAGGATCCGCTCGCCTCCTGTAAATGCCATATTCTCCACGCTGGTGTCACTGTGACGAGGACTAGCAGATCACTCCGCACCACGCTGGTGTCACTGTGACGAGGACTAGCAGATCACCCCGCACCACGCTGGTGTCACTGTGACGAGGACTAGCAGATCACCCCACTCCACGCTGGTGTCACTGTGACGAGGACTAGCAGATCACCCCGCACCACGCTGGTGTCACTGTGACGAGGACTAGCAGATCACCCCGCACCACGCTGGTGTCGCTGTGACGAGGACTAGCAGATCACCCCGCACCACGCTGGTGTCACTGTGACGAGGACTAGCAGATCACCCCGCACCACGCTGCTGTCACTGTGACGAGGACTAGCAGATCACCCCGCACCACGCTGGTGTCACTGTGACGAGGACTAGCAGATCACCCCGCACCACGCTGGTGTCACTGTGACGAGGACTAGCAGATCACCCCGCACCACGCTGGTGTCACTGTGACGAGGACTAGCAGATCACCCCGCACCACGCTGCTGTCACTGTGACGAGGACTAGCAGATCACCCCGCACCACGCTGGTGTCACTGTGACGAGGACTAGCAGATCACCCCGCACCACGCTGGTGTCGCTGTGACGAGGACTAGCAGATCACCACGCTGGTGTCGCTGTGACGAGGACTAGCAGATCACCCCGCACCACGCTGGTGTCGCTGTGACGAGGACTAGCAGATCACCCCGCACCACGCTGGTGTCACTGTGACGAGGACTAGAAGATCACCCCGCACCACGCTGCTGTCACTGTGACGAGGACTAGCAGATCACCCCGCACCACGCTGGTGTCACTGTGACGAGGACTAGCAGATCACCCCGCACCACGCTGGTGTCACTGTGACGAGGACTAGCAGATCACCCCGCACCACGCTGGTGTCACTGTGACGAGGACTAGCAGATCACCCCGCACCACGCTGGTGTCACTGTGACGAGGACTAGCAGATCACCCCGCACCACGCTGGTGTCACTGTGACGAGGACTAGCAGATCACCCCGCACCACGCTGGTGTCACTGTGACGAGGACTAGCAGATCACCCCGCACCACGCTGGTGTCACTGTGACGAGGACTAGAAGATCACCCCGCACCACGCTGGTGTCACTGTGACGAGGACTAGCAGATCACCCCGCACCACGCTGGTGTCACTGTGACGAGGACTAGCAGATCACCCCGCACCACGCTGGTGTCGCTGTGACGAGGACTAGCAGATCACCCCGCACCACGCTGGTGTCGCTGTGACGAGGACTAGAAGATCACCCCGCACCACGCTGCTGTCACTGTGACGAGGACTAGCAGATCACCCCGCACCACGCTGGTGTCACTGTGACGAGGACTAGCAGATCACCCCGCACCACGCTGGTGTCGCTGTGACGAGGACTAGCAGATCACCCCGCACCACGCTGGTGTCGCTGTGACGAGGACTAGCAGATCACTCCGCACCACGCTGGTGTCACTGTGACGAGGACTAGCAGATCACCCCGCACCACGCTGCTGTCACTGTGACGAGGACTAGCAGATCACCCCGCACCACGCTGGTGTCACTGTGACGAGGACTAGCAGATCACCCCGCACCACGCTGCTGTCACTGTGACGAGGACTAGCAGATCACCCCGCACCACGCTGGTGTCACTGTGACGAGGACTAGCAGATCACCCCGCACCACGCTGGTGTCGCTGTGACGAGGACTAGCAGATCACCACGCTGGTGTCGCTGTGACGAGGACTAGCAGATCACCCCGCACCACGCTGGTGTCGCTGTGACGAGGACTAGCAGATCACCCCGCACCACGCTGGTGTCACTGTGACGAGGACTAGCAGATCACCCCGCACCACGCTGGTGTCACTGTGACGAGGACTAGCAGATCACCCCGCACCACGCTGGTGTCGCTGTGACGAGGACTAGCAGATCACCACGCTGGTGTCGCTGTGACGAGGACTAGCAGATCACCCCGCACCACGCTGGTGTCGCTGTGACGAGGACTAGCAGATCACCCCGCACCACGCTGGTGTCACTGTGACGAGGACTAGAAGATCACCCCGCACCACGCTGCTGTCACTGTGACGAGGACTAGCAGATCACCCCGCACCACGCTGGTGTCACTGTGACGAGGACTAGCAGATCACCCCGCACCACGCTGGTGTCACTGTGACGAGGACTAGCAGATCACCCCGCACCACGCTGGTGTCACTGTGACGAGGACTAGCAGATCACCCCGCACCACGCTGGTGTCACTGTGACGAGGACTAGCAGATCACCCCGCACCACGCTGGTGTCACTGTGACGAGGACTAGCAGATCACCCCGCACCACGCTGGTGTCACTGTGACGAGGACTAGCAGATCACCCCGCACCACGCTGGTGTCACTGTGACGAGGACTAGAAGATCACCCCGCACCACGCTGGTGTCACTGTGACGAGGACTAGCAGATCACCCCGCACCACGCTGGTGTCACTGTGACGAGGACTAGCAGATCACCCCGCACCACGCTGGTGTCGCTGTGGCGAGGACTAGCAGATCACCCCGCACCACGCTGGTGTCGCTGTGACGAGGACTAGAAGATCACCCCGCACCACGCTGCTGTCACTGTGACGAGGACTAGCAGATCACCCCGCACCACGCTGGTGTCACTGTGACGAGGACTAGCAGATCACCCCGCACCACGCTGGTGTCGCTGTGACGAGGACTAGCAGATCACCCCGCACCACGCTGGTGTCGCTGTGACGAGGACTAGCAGATCACTCCGCACCACGCTGGTGTCACTGTGACGAGGACTAGCAGATCACCCCGCACCACGCTGCTGTCACTGTGACGAGGACTAGCAGATCACCCCGCACCACGCTGGTGTCACTGTGACGAGGACTAGCAGATCACCCCGCACCACGCTGCTGTCACTGTGACGAGGACTAGCAGATCACCCCGCACCACGCTGGTGTCACTGTGACGAGGACTAGCAGATCACCCCGCACCACGCTGGTGTCGCTGTGACGAGGACTAGCAGATCACCACGCTGGTGTCGCTGTGACGAGGACTAGCAGATCACCCCGCACCACGCTGGTGTCGCTGTGACGAGGACTAGCAGATCACCCCGCACCACGCTGGTGTCACTGTGACGAGGACTAGCAGATCACCCCGCACCACGCTGGTGTCACTGTGACGAGGACTAGCAGATCACCCCGCACGTTGCGCTGTTCACATTTTTGGTAACAGACGAGGTAAAACCGGTCCATAAATCCGCAGTCCCCACAGGGGCCACTTGTGGGCGGAGTTTGCAGTTAAATCCTTTCTCCACCTTCTCAACCGTTTCTATTATCTCACTGCATCCAAAATAAAAGCGACTTTGTGAATCTTCTTCTGAAACGCTCGTGTTGTGTCTACAAACAAACCCTGTTTAGGTCTAGAGGGTAAAGAGTTAGGCCTAATGCGCAGGACCGTAGTACTGATCCGATGCCGTCCACTTGTCCGAGTGTCATCACAATCCACAAATCTACAACAAAAAAATCTCACCAGTTTGTGAAACCACAAATCCGGACCATAAACTGACATGTCCTGAGTATGAGCCGCCCCACACGGATCCGTGAACATCGTGGTCGTGCCCCTCGGGCCACAGAAATGAATGGGTTTGTGTGCTGTCCACAAAATTGCAGCTAACACACAGACAAAAAACTACGGTCATGTGCATGAAACCCTAATGTGTAGCCTGCAGCGAACATGGAAACGTTTCTCTGAAACAATGGCAACTAGAACCAGCAATTAAGGGGTTAAACCTTCCATCCTCCCGGAAGCGCTCGCTATGTCGTGGAAGCCAATGACACCGGCACACATCAGGGGCAGCACCACCCCACAATAACTATACATGAAGCCACTAATTGTAATAATGAGAGGGAGGAGTCATAGATCTAATAACACCAGAGGGAGGGGCCACTAATTCTAATAATGAGGGAGGAGCCACTAATAATGTGGGAGGGCCACTAATTATAACAGTATAGGGAGGAGCCACTAATTATAATAACGAGGGAGGGGCTAGTAATTCTAATGAGGGAGGAGCCACTAATTCTAAAAATGAGGGAGGGGTCACTAAGTAATAATGAGGGAGGGGCCACTAATTATAATGAGGGAGGAGCCACTAATTTCTAATAATGAGGGAGCGGCCACTAATTATAATAATGATGGGGAGACACTTATTCTAATTACAGCAGAGGATTCTAATAATGAGGGAGGAGCCAGTAATTCTAATGAGGGAGGAGTCACTAATTATAATAACACCAGAGGGAGGAACTACTAATTATTATAATGAGGGTGAGTTACTTATTCTAATTACAGCAGAGGGAGGAGCCACTAATTATAATAACCCATGAACCCTATGTAGCCCCATGAACCCCTGAGGACGCTACATAGTAGCGAAACATGTCGGGGGGGCTCTCTGTTCTATTTTAATACATGCTGGTATTAGGGCAATCTAGTAATTTAACTATTTAACTGCCTAGAAGTCCGCTGCTATCGGTGACTGCTGTATCGTCTATCTGCAGACACAGACGATAGACACACATGTTCATTGCTACATCTATTGCTCTACAAATCGGCACACGGCTGCCAGCAGGGACTATTCAAACGGCACGCACATGTGCACACTGGTATAGCCACGAACGGCTACTGACCCTATCCATGCATCGAGATTGTAACCATTTATGTTGGTTTTGTCTGTTTGCTGTAATAGCATATTAAAGATTACAAATACAATTTAATGGTAGTTGGGAAATAGGGTCGTTTCTGCCTCTGGCATCTTGTTGTTCAATTGTTATATTAGACCTGCCAACTACCAAGGGTCCAAACCTTCTTCATTTTACTAATTATAATAAGGAGCGATGTACCAATAATGCTAATAACAGCAGAGGGAGGAGCCATGAATTAAAATAATGAGGGAGGAGCCACTAATTCCAATAACACCAGAGGGAGTGGCCACTAATTCAAATAACACCAGAGGGAGGGGCCACTAATTCAAATAACACCAGAGGGAGTGGCCACTAATTCAAATAACACCAGAGGGAGGGGCCACTAATTCCAATAACACCAGAGGGAGGGGCCACTAATTCCAATAACACCAGAGGGAGGGGCCACTAATTCCAATAACAGTACAGTGAGTAGCCAATAATTATAATAAAAAGTGGGAGGAGCCAGTTATTCTAATAGCAGAATAGCCCACTAGGCAGAAGTACAGCTCCCTGGTATCCTGGGTCTATGCCCAGCGCAGGAGCCAGGCCGCCACACTGGATAAGGGCAAATTGCCAGAACGCAGTTTCGAAAATAAAATTCAATTTCAGATCTGATTTTCAGGAGCTTTCATCGTCTTTATTATCACTGATCTAATCGAAGCTCAACCTTTGAAATTTTTCATCCTCCCCCAATATCTCTCCTAATGGTCCTGGAGCCGCTCCAAAACTCTCCCAGGAGTGCAGCGTCTATTCCAAATTAACATGTATTAGGGCTAATTTATGTCGCTTTTGTGGAGAGGTGGAAATATCCAAGACTGTAAGTGCACGAAGACTCCAGAATTATCCAACGTTACAGTCATTTACAGAAAGAGCCTCCCACCCATCATCCTCTCATAATCCCCATCATCCCAATCCTCTCATCGGCGCTCCCTCACCCAGATACACCCTGAAACTCCGCACTGTCCCGACACCTGATCACTATCTGAAGATGGGGGGTTAATGCTTCTACTTGGCACAATCCATGTACAACAGATGCTGGTCAGAATCTGATGACCCCTAATTACTAAATGTTCTTGTAACATGAGGGGGATGGGAGGGCCACATCTCATACAGAACGTCCTGGCAGCGGCAGACTCTGGGCAATAAGTTACTGGACACGGCGCCTCCTGACTTACGGCCGGGTCCAGGCGGAGGAGCAGCCTCATTGTTCACATTTGGCTTCTATTTGGTGAAAATGTAGAACATAGAAAAATAAAAGTCAGTGGGCAGGGATTTGGGGAGGGGGATGGGATTCGGCAGAGGAAGGGTTAGATGTTCTTTATAACGTTTCATACTTCACTGTGTCTAAGGTCAAAGACTGACGCGAAGAAACTTTATGAGTGACCCATGAGTCCGGCTGGTGAAATGAGGGCGATGGTCATAGTGGGGGGACAGAGTTGTCCAGTGACTGCCGACAAATCCCCCACAGACCAGCAGATGTGATTAAAGCTCCTTGTCAAGTCTTGAATTCACCCATGAGATGAGCGGATCAATGACATTTAGAAAAATCCTCTAATCGCGGCCAAGTCTCCGGCTCCACAATGTGGCCTGCCCCGGGGGGACCAGACATTTCTGGTCGGTCAGCCGACATTGCAGCTTAGGACCTCAACGTCTCATCCTCCCTCTTCATCCTCTGGGGATAATTGACAGAATTCATCGGCTCTTTACTCTTATGGTTTCCTTGTTCTTTGGAAATTCACTGATGTCTATCACACGTCCTCAAAAACCCATCAATATTGGAAGGATATACATAAGGGCCTGAAAAGGAACCCAAGAAGTTTCTCTACAGACGAGGAGCAGATGGCCCTCACCTCGGAGAAGCATGTGGCACAACAGACTGGAGCGCAACTCCACAGTCCACGTGTCCCAATAGTCCAGCATCGTTCTCATCACAAGTGGAGGCTCCTCAGATCTCAGACTGACGTCTATTCTCCAGGACAATGTCGACAACTCCTCTTTAGTTTGCTGGTTGACCGGGGTCAAGATAATGATAAGGGGTCGTATCGATGGGTGCCCCTAACCAGCTGCTGTCCTTGGCTAAGTATTGCAGGGCACTCAATAAAATCAACCTGTGTCCATGGATGATGGTGCTCCGGAGACTGCGCTGGTCCACGTGTGCGGCTCCAGTCATGGGACCTCCCTTATTACCTGCAGGGACTTGTCAGGTCCTAGTAAAGGTCATTTCTTTCTTCCAAATGTGTGATCATCCAACAGCCAGATTACATGGATTTTACTGCATAAAGGAATTGACAGAATCTCTACTCAAGAAATTGTAGAAGAACCCACCAGACGGACGGCGATCACGGATCCTTCATCCTCCATGTGGCGACATCTGAAATGTATCGGCGTCATAGAAGATTCGTATTGTTTTCCTGCTCTTGGGATGATGAATTCAGTTCTTTTGCACATGTTAGAGCTGCAAGGAGGCGCCATCAGTAACGCCAGCGCCAGGAGGACCTTCAGCCAACAGACCAGTGACCCTATAATAACACCCCATGAAATAAATGACCACTAAGAAGAAGCTTTCTTACGCCCAAATGACCGATCAGATTTTCAGTCAGAGAGGGGAAGAAGCAAATAAACTTGTAGTGCTGGACCTTATATGAGGAAGCGTGAAGGACCCTGGCGGGGGATGTGCAGGATTGGCCGCCATATTCGCCCATATCCTCCATTGTGTGCGATTCCCAACGTGCAAAGATATGAGGCGTTCTGAGCCCACACACAGCAATATGGCGATATATATATATATATACAGTATATACACACAGTATATATATATAAATCAATAACCTCAGATATTTGCCGACTGCAGGAAAATACATCTTTGGAATTATCGGAGTGAAAGTTATAAAGCAGCGGTGATGGTTATCGGTAACGGTCACACTACATGTGCTGAGGAGAAGAGGACGGGTTATTGTTCTCTGGGGTCTGGCATTGACTTCCCTTCATTCAGTAAAGCGCAGGGTCACCATGACTACTTATAGGACAGCTGGACAGGACGTCCCCTGTGTGCAGCAGAATATCCTCCCCACATGTGCAGCTTTCCCTGCAGTCCTCTCATTCATAGTCCTTTCATATAATACTTGATATGGATGTGAGGCCGGCCAGGGTGACCACCATCACATGTGCACCACGTTGGGGAATATAGCGCAGGCGACACCAGTTCTTCAGATCGTCCCCAGAAATCTTCCTCATTATCTTTTCTTGTAATAATCGTTGCTCTGTACCAGAAATGTCAGATCAGTGAATAAGTCCTCACATCCCGTCAGTGCGGCTCATCCCAGGGACTGCAGAGAGTCCATGACATCAGCCCCGAACCTCCCAGGCGGTTACATGTCCGGGGTCTCTTTCCTGGAATGAAAATCCGGCCATCTCATCCCAAAAGGCAGTAATAGAGAAAAGTGCAATAAACTATAAGCGAGTTATTAAATATCTCCAGGAGTGGCTTATAAATCACAACTTTACAGTCTCTGATTACACATTCCACTTATTCTGTAAGCGTTAAAAGGAAGAAATATGAAGGGAAGATTTAAAAGGAGACGCCGATTGTATATTTTATGGCTCGCACCGGGGGTCATTTTATCCACTTAAAAGCATCACGGGTGTACATGTATGATCAGTCCTGCAGTGACCAGCGCCTCATGTGTACATGTATGATCAGTCCTGTAGTGACCAGCCCCTCATGTGTACATGTATGATCAGTCCTGTAGTGACCAGCGCCTCATGTGTACATGTATGATCAGTCCTGTAGTGACCAGCGCCTCATGTGTACATGTATGATCAGTCCTGCAGTGACCAGCGCCTCATGTGTACATGTATGATCAGTCCTGTAGTGGCCAGCGCCTCATGTGTACATGTATGATCAGTCCTGCAGTGACCAGCGCCTCATGTGTACATGTATGATCAGTCCTGTAGTGACCAGCGCCTCATGTGTACATGTATGATCAGTCCTGCAGTGACCAGCGCCTCATGTGTACATGTATGATCAGTCCTGTAGTGGCCAGCGCCTCATGTGTACATGGATGATCAGTCCAGTAGTGACCAGCGCCTCATGTGTACATGTATGATCAGTCCTGTAGTGACCAGCGCCTCATGTGTACATGTATGATCAGTCCTGTAGTGACCAGCGCCTCATGTGTACATGTATGATCAGTCCTGCAGTGACCAGCGCCTCATGTGTACATGTATGATCAGTCCTGTAGTGGCCAGCGCTTCATGTGTACATGGATGATCAGTCCAGTAGTGACCAGCGCCTCATGTGTACATGTATGATCAGTCCTGTAGTGACCAGCGCCTCATGTGTACATGTATGATCAGTCCTGCAGTGACCAGCGCCTCATGTGTACATGTATGATCAGTCCTGTAGTGACCAGCGCCTCATGTGTACATGTATGATCAGTCCTGCAGTGACCAGCGCCTCATGTGTACATGTATGATCAGTCCTGTAGTGGCCAGCGCCTCATGTGTACATGTATGATCAGTCCTGCAGTGACCAGCGCCTCATGTGTACATGTATGATCAGTCCTGCAGTGACCAGCGCCTCATGTGTACATGTATGATCAGTCCTGCAGTGACCAGCGCCTCATGTGTACATGTATGATCAGTCCTGTAGTGACCAGCGCCTCATGTGTACATGTATGATCAGTCCTGTAGTGACCAGCCCCTCATGTGTTCATGTATGATCAGTCCTGTAGTGGCCAGCGCCTCATGCGTACATGTATGATCAGTCCTGTAGTGGCCAGCGCCTCATGTGTACATGTATGATCAGTCCTGTAGTGACCAGCCCCTCATGTGTACATGTATGATCAGTCCTGTAGTGACCAGCGCCTCATGCGTACATGTATGATCAGTCCTGCAGTGACCAGCGCCTCATGTGTACATGTATGATCAGTCCTGCAGTGACCAGCGCCTCATGTGTACATGTATGATCAGTCCTGCAGTGACCAGCGCCTCATGTGTACATGTATGACCAGTCCTGTAGTGACCAGCGCCTCATGCGTACATGTATGATCAGTCCTGTAGTGACCAGCCCCTCATGCGTACATGTATGATCAGTCCTGTAGTGACCAGCGCCTCATGTGTACATGTATGATCAGTCCTGTAGTGACCAGCGCCTCATGCGTACATGTATGATCAGTCCTGCAGTGACCAGCGCCTCATGTGTACATGTATGATCAGTCCTGCAGTGACCAGCGCCTCATGTGTACATGTATGATCAGTCCTGCAGTGACCAGCGCCTCATGTGTACATGTATGACCAGTCCTGTAGTGACCAGCGCCTCATGTGTACATGTATGATCAGTCCTGTAGTGACCAGCCCCTCATGCGTACATGTATGATCAGTCCTGTAGTGACCAGCGCCTCATGTGTACATGTATGATCAGTCCTGCAGTGACCAGCGCCTCATGTGTACATGTATGATCAGTCCTGCAGTGACCAGCGCCTCATGTGTACATGTATGACCAGTCCTGTAGTGACCAGCGCCTCATGTGTACATGTATGATCAGTCCTGTAGTGACCAGCCCCTCATGCGTACATGTATGATCAGTCCTGTAGTGACCAGCCCCTCATGCGTACATGTATGATCAGTCCTGTAGTGACCAGCGCCTCATGTGTACATGTATGATCAGTCCTGTAGTGACCAGCGCCTCATGTGTACATGTATGATCAGTCCTGTAGTGACCAGCCCCTCATGTGTACATGTATGATCAGTCCTGTAGTGACCACCCCCTCATGCGTACATGTATGATCAGTCCTGTAGTGACCAGCCCCTCATGTGTACATGTATGATCAGTCCAGTAGTGACCAGCGCCTCATGCGTACATGTATGATCAGTCCAGTAGTGACCAGCGCCTCACGTGTACATGTATGATCAGTCCTGTAGTGACCAGCGCCTCATGTCTACATGTATGATCAGTCCTGTAGTGACCAGCGCCTCATGTCTACATGTATGATCAGTCCTGTAGTGACCTGCGCCTCATGTGTACATGTATGATCAGTCCAGTAGTGACCAGCGCTTCATGCGTACATGTATGACCAGTCCTGTAATGACCAGCGCCTCATGTGTACATGTATGACCAGTCCTGTAATGACCAGCGCCTCATGTGTACATGTATGATCAGTCCTGTAGTGACCAGCCCCTCATGTGTACATGTATGATCAGTCCTGTAGTGACCAGCCCCTCATGTGTACATGTATGATCAGTCCTGTAGTGACCAGCGCCTCATGTGTACATGTATGATCAGTCCTGTAGTGACCAGCCCCTCATGTGTACATGTATGATCAGTCCTGTAGTGACCAGCGCCTCATGTGTACATGTATGATCAGTCCTGTAGTGACCAGCGCCTCATGTGTACATGTATGATCAGTCCTGTAGTGACCAGCGCCTCATGTGTACATGTATGATCAGTCCTGTAGTGACCAGCGCTTCATGTGTACATGGATGATCAGTCCAGTAGTGACCAGCGCCTCATGTGTACATGTATGATCAGTCCTGTAGTGACCAGCGCCTCATGTGTACATGTATGATCAGTCCTGTAGTGACCAGCGCCTCATGTGTACATGTATGATCAGTCCTGTAGTGACCAGCCCCTCATGTGTACATGTATGATCAGTCCTGTAGTGACCAGCGCCTCATGTGTACATGTATGATCAGTCCAGTAGTGACCAGCGCTTCATGTGTACATGTATGATCAGTCCAGTAGTGACCAGCGCTTCATGTGTACATGTATGATGAGTCCTGTAGTGACCTGCGCCTCATGTGTACATGTATGATCAGTCCTGTAGTGACCAGCGCCTCATGTGTACATGTATGATCAGTCCTGTAGTGACCAGCGCCTCATGTGTACATGTATGATCAGTCCTGTAGTGACCAGCGCCTCATGTGTACATGTATGATCAGTCCTGTAATGACCAGCGCCTCATGTGTACATGTATGATCAGTCCTGTAGTGACCAGCGCTTCATGTGTACATGGATGATCAGTCCTGTAGTGGCCAGCGCCTCATGTGTACATGTATGATCAGTCCTGTAGTGACCAGCCCCTCATGTGTACATGGATGATCAGTCCAGTAGTGACCAGCGCTTCATGCGTACATGTATGATCAGTCCTGCAGTGACCAGCGCCTCATGTGTACATGTATGATCAGTCCTGTAGTGACCAGCGCCTCATGTGTACATGTATGATCAGTCCTGTAGTGACCAGCGCCTCATGTGTACATGTATGATCAGTCCTGTAGTGACCAGCGCCTCATGTGTACATGTATGATCAGTCCTGTAGTGACCAGCCCCTCATGTGTACATGGATGATCAGTCCAGTAGTGACCAGCGCTTCATGCGTACATGTATGATCAGGAATCTGCAGTCACATTGGTTATTGCATTAAACAGTATTGTGTACATTGATCTTCCTGTTATATACTGCGCCGCCCCCCCCCCCCCCCCCAGACATATGCAGCCAAAATAAATGTCAATGGGAGATACCAGGTGAAAATGTAGTTTGCGGGTCTATTGGCAGCAGTTACCTGCACACATTGCCCGCTAACCAGAGCGGCAGCGATATTCTGCACATAGAATTTCACGCTCCTGATTAGGAATTTGCTATGTTGTTAAAACTCTGACAGCAAGAGGGGAAACCAGAGCTCCTACCAACAGAGAAGATGAGGTGCATATACAGCCACACCGGCCACCACCCCACGTCTACTACTCAGGGGTCCCTAAAGATGCAGCATCGTTACCTTATATCCTGATTTATAGTCCCTGAGCCCTCCCACAATGTCCTCCACTATCTGAGAGGGACACAGAGCTCCGATATACTAAACTCTTAGATTCATGAATAAAATTGCAGGACTACAGTGAAAACTGACACACAGGCAGGGCAGCAATTACAGCACGGGGTGTAACTATTCATACTAGGCACAAAGTAGATTCCACAGAGTCAGCAATAAAGCCAGAGATCTTCCCTCTGATATCCCCTGCACCTCTCTTGCCTTATAGCAGCATATTACAATACTGGAAAAGCTTAAAGGCGAATTCAGCAAATAAAGCTTATTCATGTTATAACAAAAAGATAACCATTATGCACGGTTTTCAAGATCTCTGCTTGCTGTCATTAATTGGAAAATGTTTCTGTTTATTTCTAGAGGATAAGAAGGTGTCCTGGTCTTGTGATGGTAACACAGGCGCTCAGGCTGCACGACATCTTTTGGTTGCAGTTTAATGCACACGTTTGCACAACCTCAATATTTCCCGAAGGGAAAAAAGTTGTGTGACTTTTCAGGAATCCAGACACAGTTACAATTGCCCGTAGGGAAACATTGAAGACCAAGCACTAGCACAATAATTTTATAGCAGATGTAGTGCAAGAGGGAGTGTGGAGCAGTGACAAGATGTAGTGCAAGAGGGAGTGAGGAGCATTGACAAGATGCAGTGCTGGTGGAGTGTAGAGCAGTGACAAGATGCAGTGCTGGTGGAGTGAGGAGCAGTGACATGATGCAGTGCTGGTGGAGTGTAGAGCAGTGACAACATGCAGTGCTGGTGGAGTGAGGAGCAGTGACAGGATGCAGTGCTGGTGGAGTGTAGAGCAGTGACATGATGCAGTGCTGGTGGAGTGTAGAGCAGTGACATGATGCAGTGCTGGTGGAGTGAGGAGCAGTGACAAGATGCAGTGCTGGTGGAGTGTAGAGCAGTGACATGATGTAGTGCTGGTGGAGTGAGGAGCAGTGACAAGATGCAGTGCTGGTGGAGTGAGGAGCAGTGACAGGATGCAGTGAGGAGCAGTGACATGCTGCTAAAGGTGACAAACTGAGAGATGAGAGCGCTCTGAATGAGGGGGCTGCTGTCGGAGGTAGACCTGTCAGCTATACGGGTTGGATCTCTGTCTGGGCCACAACTGCAAGTAGGGCGCCTTGTGCTCCCAGCAGAGAGACTGACGGAGGGTCTGAGACTGCAAGCTGGGCAGTGACCGGCGTACAGAAAGAGAAGACAGAAGGACTGATAGGATAGAGATTGGAACGGAGGAGCCTAGAGGAGAGTGATGAGAACCTGACTACGCTGTATCCATTGTTGTGCCTGTAGTGGCAGCAGGTCCTAAAAAGTGAAGTGGGTGGGTGGGAGCCCACGCTGTACGGAGAGCTAGCCAGGGCGTTAGAGGAGGAACGTAAAGGGAACACTCAAGCCTGTTAGGACGAGATGAACCTGAAGTGTCCAGCACAGTGCAAGACCAAGGGAAGAGACCGTCCCATATCAGACCTGTAGAGGCCTGGGAATCAGAAACCAGCAACGGGGCGCCCGAAGTGAAACAGCCACTGATCCCTACATTCTGCTCTTCTCCTCCACCCCCACCATTAATAACTCTACTGATCCCTACATTCTGCTCTTCTCCTCCACCCCCACCATTGATAACTCTACTGATCCCTACATTCTGCTCTTCTCCTCCACCCCCACCATTGATAACTCTACTGATCCCTACATTCTGCTCTTCTCCTCCACCCCCACCATTGATAACTCTACTGATCCCTACATTCTGCTCTTCTCCTCCACCCCCACCATTGATAACTCTACTGATCCCTACATTCTGCTCATCTCCTCCACCCCCACCATTGATAACTCTACTGATCCCTACATTCTGCTCTTCTCCTCCACCCCCACCATTAATAACTCTACTGATCCCTACATTCTGCTCATCTCCTCCACCCCCACCATTAATAACTCTACTGATCCCTACATTCTGCTCATCTCCTCCACCCCCACCATTAATAACTCTACTGATCCCTACATTCTGCTCTTCTCCTCCACCCCCACCATTAATAACTCTACTGATCCATACATTCTGCTCTTCTCCTCCACCCCCAGCATTAATAACTCTACTGATCCCTACATTCTGCTCATCTCCTCCACCCCCACCATTAATAACTCTACTGATCCATACATTCTGCTCATCTCCTCCACCCCCACCATTAATAACT
The DNA here is from genome assembly GCF_050947455.1 of Rhinoderma darwinii. Lineage (NCBI taxonomy): Eukaryota > Metazoa > Chordata > Amphibia > Anura > Rhinodermatidae > Rhinoderma > Rhinoderma darwinii. The sequence goes on from NC_134696.1 coordinate 540,336, forward strand.
CTACTGATCCCTACATTCTGCTCTTCTCTACCACTCCCACCATTAATAACTCTACTGATCCCTACATTCTGCTCTTCTTTACCACCCCCACCATTAATAACTCTACTGATCCCTACATTCTGCTCTTCTCCTCCACCCCCACCATTAATAACTCTACTGATCCCTACATTCTGCTCTTCTTTACCACCCCCACCATTGATAACTCTACTGATCCCTACATTCTGCTCTTCTCCTCCACCCCCACCATTGATAACTCTACTGATCCCTACATTCTGCTCTTCTCCTCCACCCCCACCATTGATAACTCTACTGATCCCTACATTCTGCTCTTCTCCTCCACCCCCAGCATTAATAACTCTACTGATCCCTACATTCTGCTCTTCTCCTCCACCCCCACCATTAATAACTCTACTGATCCCTACATTCTGCTCTTCTCCTCCACCCCCACCATTAATAACTCTACTGATCCCTACATTCTGCTCTTCTCCTCCACCCCCACCATTAATAACTCTACTGATCCCTACATTCTGCTCATCTCCTCCACCCCCAGCATTAATAACTCTACTGATACCTTCATTCTGCTCTTCTCCTCCACCCCCAGCATTAATAACTCTACTGATCCCTACATTCTGCTCATCTCCTCCACCCCCACCATTAATAACTCTACTGATCCATACATTCTGCTCTTCTCCTCCACCCCCAGCATTAATAACTCTACTGATCCCTACATTCTGCTCATCTCCTCCACCCCCACCATTAATAACTCTACTGATCCCTACATTCTGCTCATCTCCTCCACCCCCACCATTAATAACTCTACTGATCCCTACATTCTGCTCATCTCCTCCACTACAACCATTAATAACTCTACTGATCCCTACATTCTGCTCATCTCCTCCACCCCCAGCATTAATAACTCGACTGATCCCTACATTCTGCTCTTCTCCTCCACCCCCACCATTAATAACTCTACTGATCCCTACATTCTGCTCATCTCCTCCACCCCCACCATTAATAACTCTACTGATCCCTACATTCTGCTCATCTCCTCCACCCCCACCATTAATAACTCTACTGATCCCTACATTCTGCTCTTCTCCTCCACCCCCACCATTAATAACTCTACTGATCCCTACATTCTGCTCATCTCCTCCACCCCCAGCATTAATAACTCTACTGATCCCTACATTCTGCTCTTCTCCTCCACCCCCAGCATTGATAACTCTACTGATCCCTACATTCTGCTCATCTCCTCCACCCCCACCATTAATAACTCTACTGATCCCTACATTCTGCTCATCTCCTCCACCCCCACCATTAATAACTCTACTGATCCCTACATTCTGCTCTTCTCCTCCACTCCCACCATTAATAACTCTACTGATCCCTACATTCTGCTCATCTCCTCCACCCCCAGCATTAATAACTCTACTGATCCCTACATTCTGCTCTTCTCCTCCACCCCCAGCATTAATAACTCTACTGATCCCTACATTCTGCTCTTCTCCTCCACCCCCAGCATTAATAACTCTACTGATCCCTACATTCTGCTCTTCTCCTCCACCCCCAGCATTAATAACTCTACTGATCCCTACATTCTGCTCTTCTCCTCCACTACCACCATTGATAACTCTACTGATCCCTACATTCTGCTCTTCTCCTCCACCCCCACCATTAATAACTCTACTGATCCCTACATTCTGCTCATCTCCTCCACCCCCACCATTAATAACTCTACTGATCCATACATTCTGCTCTTCTCCTCCACCCCCAGCATTGATAACTCTACTGATCCCTACATTCTGCTCATCTCCTCCACCCCCACCATTAATAACTCTACTGATCCCTACATTCTGCTCATCTCCTCCACCCCCACCATTAATAACTCTACTGATCCCTACATTCTGCTCATCTCCTCCACTACCACCATTAATAACTCTACTGATCCCTACATTCTGCTCTTCTCCTCCACCCCCACCATTGATAACTCTACTGATCCCTACATTCTGCTCTTCTCTACCACTCCCACCATTAATAACTCTACTGATCCCTACATTCTGCTCATCTCTACCACTCCCACCATTAATAACTCTACTGATCCCTACATTCTGCTCTTCTCCTCCACCCCCACCATTAATAACTCTACTGATCCCTACATTCTGCTCTTCTCCTCCACCCCCACCATTGATAACTCTACTGATCCCTACATTCTGCTCTTCTCCACCACTCCCACCATTAATAACTCTACTGATCCCTACATTCTGCTCTTCTCCTCCACCCCCACCATTAATAACTCTACTGATCCCTACATTCTGCTCTTCTCCTCCACCCCCACCATTAATAACTCTACTGATCCCTACATTCTGCTCTTCTCCTCCACCCCCACCATTGATAACTCTACTGATCCCTACATTCTGCTCTTCTCCTCCACTACCACCATTGATAACTCTACTGATCCCTACATTCTGCTCATCTCCTCCACCCCCACCATTGATAACTCTACTGATCCCTACATTCTGCTCTTCTCCTCCACCCCCACCATTAATAACTCTACTGATCCCTACATTCTGCTCATCTCCTCCACTACCACCATTAATAACTCTACTGATCCCTACATTCTGCTCTTCTCCTCCACCCCCACCATTAATAACTCTACTGATCCCTACATTCTGCTCATCTCCTCCACCCCCACCATTAATAACTCTACTGATCCCTACATTCTGCTCATCTCCTCCACCCCCACCATTAATAACTCTACTGATCCCTACATTCTGCTCTTCTCTACCACTCCCACCATTAATAACTCTACTGATCCCTACATTCTGCTCTTCTTTACCACCCCCACCATTAATAACTCTACTGATCCCTACATTCTGCTCTTCTTTACCACCCCCACCATTGATAACTCTACTGATCCCTACATTCTGCTCTTCTCCTCCACCCCCACCATTGATAACTCTACTGATCCCTACATTCTGCTCTTCTCCTCCACCCCCACCATTGATAACTCTACTGATCCCTACATTCTGCTCTTCTCCTCCACCCCCAGCATTAATAACTCTACTGATCCCTACATTCTGCTCTTCTCCTCCACCCCCACCATTAATAACTCTACTGATCCCTACATTCTGCTCTTCTCCTCCACCCCCACCATTAATAACTCTACTGATCCCTACATTCTGCTCTTCTCCTCCACCCCCACCATTAATAACTCTACTGATCCCTACATTCTGCTCATCTCCTCCACCCCCAGCATTAATAACTCTACTGATCCCTTCATTCTGCTCTTCTCCTCCACCCCCAGCATTAATAACTCTACTGATCCCTACATTCTGCTCATCTCCTCCACCCCCACCATTAATAACTCTACTGATCCATACATTCTGCTCATCTCCTCCACCCCCACCATTAATAACTCTACTGATCCCTACATTCTGCTCATCTCCTCCACCCCCACCATTAATAACTCTACTGATCCCTACATTCTGCTCATCTCCTCCACTACCACCATTAATAACTCTACTGATCCCTACATTCTGCTCATCTCCTCCACCCCCAGCATTAATAACTCTACTGATCCCTACATTCTGCTCTTCTCCTCCACCCCCACCATTAATAACTCTACTGATCCCTACATTCTGCTCTTCTCCTCCACCCCCACCATTAATAACTCTACTGATCCCTACATTCTGCTCATCTCCTCCACCCCCACCATTAATAACTCTACTGATCCCTACATTCTGCTCATCTCCTCCACCCCCACCATTAATAACTCTACTGATCCCTACATTCTGCTCTTCTCCTCCACCCCCACCATTAATAACTCTACTGATCCCTACATTCTGCTCATCTCCTCCACCCCCAGCATTAATAACTCTACTGATCCCTACATTCTGCTCTTCTCCTCCACCCCCAGCATTGATAACTCTACTGATCCCTACATTCTGCTCTTCTCCTCCACCCCCACCATTAATAACTCTACTGATCCCTACATTCTGCTCATCTCCTCCACCCCCAGCATTAATAACTCTACTGATCCCTTCATTCTGCTCTTCTCCTCCACCCCCAGCATTAATAACTCTACTGATCCCTACATTCTGCTCATCTCCTCCACCCCCACCATTAATAACTCTACTGATCCATACATTCTGCTCATCTCCTCCACCCCCACCATTAATAACTCTACTGATCCCTACATTCTGCTCATCTCCTCCACCCCCACCATTAATAACTCTACTGATCCCTACATTCTGCTCATCTCCTCCACTACCACCATTAATAACTCTACTGATCCCTACATTCTGCTCATCTCCTCCACCCCCAGCATTAATAACTCTACTGATCCCTACATTCTGCTCTTCTCCTCCACCCCCACCATTAATAACTCTACTGATCCCTACATTCTGCTCATCTCCTCCACCCCCACCATTAATAACTCTACTGATCCCTACATTCTGCTCATCTCCTCCACCCCCACCATTAATAACTCTACTGATCCCTACATTCTGCTCTTCTCCTCCACCCCCACCATTAATAACTCTACTGATCCCTACATTCTGCTCATCTCCTCCACCCCCAGCATTAATAACTCTACTGATCCCTACATTCTGCTCTTCTCCTCCACCCCCAGCATTGATAACTCTACTGATCCCTACATTCTGCTCATCTCCTCCACCCCCACCATTAATAACTCTACTGATCCCTACATTCTGCTCATCTCCTCCACCCCCACCATTAATAACTCTACTGATCCCTACATTCTGCTCTTCTCCTCCACCCCCACCATTAATAACTCTACTGATCCCTACATTCTGCTCATCTCCTCCACCCCAGCATTAATAACTCTACTGATCCCTACATTCTGCTCTTCTCCTCCACCCCCAGCATTAATAACTCTACTGATCCCTACATTCTGCTCTTCTCCTCCACCCCCAGCATTAATAACTCTACTGATCCCTACATTCTGCTCTTCTCCTCCACCCCCAGCATTAATAACTCTACTGATCCCTACATTCTGCTCTTCTCCTCCACTACCACCATTGATAACTCTACTGATCCCTACATTCTGCTCTTCTCCTCCACCCCCACCATTAATAACTCTACTGATCCCTACATTCTGCTCATCTCCTCCACCCCCACCATTAATAACTCTACTGATCCATACATTCTGCTCTTCTCCTCCACCCCCAGCATTGATAACTCTACTGATCCCTACATTCTGCTCATCTCCTCCACCCCCACCATTAATAACTCTACTGATCCCTACATTCTGCTCATCTCCTCCACCCCCACCATTAATAACTCTACTGATCCCTACATTCTGCTCATCTCCTCCACTACCACCATTAATAACTCTACTGATCCCTACATTCTGCTCTTCTCCTCCACCCCCACCATTGATAACTCTACTGATCCCTACATTCTGCTCTTCTCTACCACTCCCACCATTAATAACTCTACTGATCCCTACATTCTGCTCATCTCTACCACTCCCACCATTAATAACTCTACTGATCCCTACATTCTGCTCTTCTCCTCCACCCCCACCATTAATAACTCTACTGATCCCTACATTCTGCTCTTCTCCTCCACCCCCACCATTGATAACTCTACTGATCCCTACATTCTGCTCTTCTCTACCACTCCCACCATTAATAACTCTACTGATCCCTACATTCTGCTCTTCTCCTCCACCCCCACCATTAATAACTCTACTGATCCCTACATTCTGCTCATCTCCTCCACCCCCACCATTAATAACTCTACTGATCCCTACATTCTGCTCTTCTCCTCCACCCCACCATTGATAACTCTACTGATCCCTACATTCTGCTCTTCTCCTCCACTACCACCATTAATAACTCTACTGATCCCTACATTCTGCTCTTCTCCTCCACCCCCACCATTAATAACTCTACTGATCCCTACATTCTGCTCTTCTCTACCACTCCCACCATTAATAACTCTACTGATCCCTACATTCTGCTCTTCTCTACCACTCCCACCATTAATAACTCTACTGATCCCTACATTCTGCTCTTCTCCTCCACCCCCAGCATTAATAACTCTACTGATCCCTACATTCTGCTCATCTCCTCCACCCCCACCATTAATAATTCTACTGATCCCTACATTCTGCTCTTCTCCTCCACCCCCAGCATTAATAACTCTACTGATCCCTACATTCTGCTCATCTCCTCCACCCCCACCATTAATAACTCTACTGATCCCTACATTCTGCTCTTCTCCTCCACCCCCACCATTAATAACTCTACTGATCCCTACATTCTGCTCATCTCCTCCACCCCCACCATTAATAACTCTACTGATCCCTACATTCTGCTCTTCTCCTCCACCCCCACCATTAATAACTCTACTGATCCCTACATTCTGCTCATCTCCTCCACCCCCACCATTAATAACTCTACTGATCCCTACATTCTGCTCATCTCCTCCACCCCCACCATTGATAACTCTACTGATCCCTACATTCTGCTCTTCTCCTCCACCCCCAGCATTAATAACTCTACTGATCCCTACATTCTGCTCATCTCCTCCACCCACACCATTAATAACTCTACTGATCCCTACATTCTGCTCATCTCCTCCACTACCACCATTAATAACTCTACTGATCCCTACATTCTGCTCTTCTCCTCCACCCCCACCATTAATAACTCTACTGATCCCTACATTCTGCTCATCTCCTCCACCCCCACCATTAATAACTCTACTGATCCCTACATTCTGCTCTTCTCCTCCACCCCCACCATTAATAACTCTACTGATCCCTACATTCTGCTCATCTCCTCCACCCCCACCATTAATAACTCTACTGATCCCTACATTCTGCTCATCTCCTCCACCCCCACCATTAATAACTCTACTGATCCCTACATTCTGCTCTTCTCCTCCACCCCCACCATTAATAACTCTACTGATCCATACATTCTGCTCTTCTCCTCCACCCCCAGCATTAATAACTCTACTGATCCCTACATTCTGCTCATCTCCTCCACCCCCACCATTAATAACTCTACTGATCCCTACATTCTGCTCTTCTCCTCCACCCCCAGCATTGATAACTCTACTGATCCCTACATTCTGCTCATCTCCTCCACCCCCACCATTAATAACTCTACTGATCCCTACATTCTGCTCATCTCCTCCACTACCACCATTAATAACTCTACTGATCCCTACATTCTGCTCATCTCCTCCACTACCACCATTAATAACTCTACTGATCCATACATTCTGCTCTTCTCCTCCACCCCCAGCATTGATAACTCTACTGATCCCTACATTCTGCTCATCTCCTCCACCCCCACCATTAATAACTCTACTGATCCCTACATTCTGCTCATCTCCTCCACCCCCACCATTAATAACTCTACTGATCCCTACATTCTGCTCATCTCCTCCACTACCACCATTAATAACTCTACTGATCCCTACATTCTGCTCTTCTCCTCCACCCCCACCATTGATAACTCTACTGATCCCTACATTCTGCTCTTCTCTACCACTCCCACCATTAATAACTCTACTGATCCCTACATTCTGCTCATCTCTACCACTCCCACCATTAATAACTCTACTGATCCCTACATTCTGCTCTTCTCCTCCACCCCCACCATTAATAACTCTACTGATCCCTACATTCTGCTCTTCTCCTCCACCCCCACCATTGATAACTCTACTGATCCCTACATTCTGCTCTTCTCTACCACTCCCACCATTAATAACTCTACTGATCCCTACATTCTGCTCTTCTCCTCCACCCCCACCATTAATAACTCTACTGATCCCTACATTCTGCTCTTCTCCTCCACCCCCACCATTAATAACTCTACTGATCCCTACATTCTGCTCTTCTCCTCCACCCCCACCATTGATAACTCTACTGATCCCTACATTCTGCTCTTCTCCTCCACTACCACCATTGATAACTCTACTGATCCCTACATTCTGCTCATCTCCTCCACCCCCACCATTAATAACTCTACTGATCCCTACATTCTGCTCATCTCCTCCACCCCCACCATTAATAACTCTACTGATCCATACATTCTGCTCTTCTCTACCACTCCCACCATTAATAACTCTACTGATCCCTACATTCTGCTCTTCTCTACCACTCCCACCATTAATAACTCTACTGATCCCTACATTCTGCTCTTCTCCTCCACCCCCAGCATTAATAACTCTACTGATCCCTACATTCTGCTCATCTCCTCCACCCCCACCATTAATAACTCTACTGATCCCTACATTCTGCTCTTCTCCTCCACCCCCAGCATTAATAACTCTACTGATCCCTACATTCTGCTCATCTCCTCCACCCCCACCATTAATAACTCTACTGATCCCTACATTCTGCTCTTCTCCTCCACCCCACCATTGATAACTCTACTGATCCCTACATTCTGCTCTTCTCCTCCACTACCACCATTAATAACTCTACTGATCCCTACATTCTGCTCTTCTCCTCCACCCCCACCATTAATAACTCTACTGATCCCTACATTCTGCTCTTCTCTACCACTCCCACCATTAATAACTCTACTGATCCCTACATTCTGCTCTTCTCTACCACTCCCACCATTAATAACTCTACTGATCCCTACATTCTGCTCTTCTCCTCCACCCCCAGCATTAATAACTCTACTGATCCCTACATTCTGCTCATCTCCTCCACCCCCACCATTAATAATTCTACTGATCCCTACATTCTGCTCTTCTCCTCCACCCCCAGCATTAATAACGCTACTGATCCCTACATTCTGCTCATCTCCTCCACCCCCACCATTAATAACTCTACTGATCCCTACATTCTGCTCTTCTCCTCCACCCCCACCATTAATAACTCTACTGATCCCTACATTCTGCTCATCTCCTCCACCCCCACCATTAATAACTCTACTGATCCCTACATTCTGCTCTTCTCCTCCACCCCCACCATTAATAACTCTACTGATCCCTACATTCTGCTCATCTCCTCCACCCCCACCATTAATAACTCTACTGATCCCTACATTCTGCTCATCTCCTCCACCCCCACCATTAATAACTCTACTGATCCCTACATTCTGCTCATCTCCTCCACCCCCACCATTGATAACTCTACTGATCCCTACATTCTGCTCTTCTCCTCCACCCCCAGCATTAATAACTCTACTGATCCCTACATTCTGCTCTTCTCTATAACCCCCACCATTCCTAATTCTCCTCCAGTCCATATGTTCTTCCTATCTCTTAGACAGGTCACCAATTTCTTCCACCCCCACATGATGCTCTACCCTATGGAATATATAGGTGAACATTGTAGAAATCACCTCCTTCACAGCTGAATTGACATCCTCACAAATAACAATCGTTCCACCTAATTAAATCACTATATTCCTATTTCTAACAGGAAAGGCAAAAAAAAAAAAATACGCAAAGCGAAAAGGACGTTAGAAATAAGTAAAGTCGGTTGTCGATGCAGATTCACCTTCCCGGCAAATAAAACCACTGGAAACCTTCAGAGGGGGCATCAAAATATGTAGAAAACACTCAGATACTTTAAATGCCAAAAGGAAATGTCAGAATAAATTGCGGCAGTGGCGGCAGCGCCGAGGCCCATGAAACCTGTCAGACTTGTCTTTCTTCCTCTTATCTGGTCGCGTGCTCGGAGCCGGGAATCCGACTGTTTATTGCACTTATGTTTGTGTTTTTAAAATAATTTGCTCATGTAAAGTAGATATGAACCATGGAAAAGCAGCGGAGCCGGGAGGTGCGGGGACTAATGAAGAGGCGGCAGGAGATAGAGGGGGCACCTCCAGCGTTATCTCCCCGACTCGCTCTTCTCTGTCCCCTCCAAAAGATATTAAAGGATAAACATCTCAATTTGAGCAGCAGATGCTGAGAAAACATAAAGCCGAGGACATGAAGGGGGACATGTGTCCCTGTCAGGTGACAGCTCTATCACATGCAGATTTATTAAGTGGCGGCATAGAAGCTTCTGGAGAACTTATCCTGTAATGAGACTCAGCAGCTCCCCAGCCAGGCGGCCTAATAAAGCAGCTCCTCCAGGAACAGGATCCTCTGGGGAGTAACAAAGAATCTTTATATTCATTTACAGGTATCTAACAATAGACGTGTTCTAGATCAGCGCCCAGTCTCCGAAGTCGAACGTCTGATGTCATTTACAGGAGGTTTTTCGGACATCAGAAGCCCTGGCCTTTTTCGGAGATGACCATACATTACAGAGGAGACCATACAGTACAGAGGAGACCATACAGTACAGGGGAGACCATACAGTACAGAGGAGACCATACAGTACAGAGGAGACCATACAGTACAGGGGAGACCATACAGTACAGGGGAGACCATACAGCACAGAGGAGACCATACAGTACAGAGGAGACCATACAGTACAGAGGAGACCATACAGTACAGGGGAGACCATACAGTACAGAGGAGACCATACAGCACAGAGGAGACCATACAGTACAGAGGAGACCATACAGTACAGGGGAGACCATACAGTACAGGGGAGACCATACAGTACAGAGGAGACCATACAGCACAGAGGAGACCATACAGTACAGAGGAGACCATACAGTACAGGGGAGACCATACAGCACAGAGGAGACCATACAGCACAGGGGAGACCATACAGCACAGAGGAGATCACCATACAGCACAGGGGAGACCATACAGCACAGAGGAGACCATACAGTACAGAGGAGATCACCATACAGCACAGAGGAGATCACCATACAGCACAGAGGAGACCATACAGCACAGAGGAGATCACCATACAGCACAGAGGAGATCACCATACAGCACAGAGGAGACCATACAGCACAGAGGAGATCACCATACAGCACAGAGGAGACCATACAGCACAGAGGAGACCATACAGTACAGAGGAGATCACCATACAGCACAGAGGAGATCACCATACAGCACAGAGGAGACCATACAGCACAGAGGAGATCACCATACAGCACAGAGGAGACCATACAGCACAGAGGAGACCATACAGTACAGAGGAGACCATACAGTACAGGGGAGACCATACAGTACAGAGGAGACCATACAGCACAGAGGAGACCATACAGCACAGAGGAGACCATACAGCACAGAGGAGACCATACAGCACAGAGGAGACCATACAGCACAGAGGAGACCATACAGTACAGGGGAGACCATACAGCACAGAGGAGACCATACAGCACAGGGGAGACCATACAGTACAGAGGAGACCATACAGCACAGAGATGATCATACATTACAGAGGAGACCATACAGTACAGAGGAAACCATACAGTACAGAGGAGACCATACAGTACAGGGGAGACCATACAGCACAGGGGAGACCATACAGTACAGAGGAGATCACCATACAGCACAGGGGAGACCATACAGCACAGAGGAGACCATACAGTACAGAGGAGACCATACAGCACAGAGGAGACCATACAGCACACAGGAGACCATACAGCACAGAGGAGACCATACAGCACAGAGGAGACCATACAGCACAGAGGAGACCATACATTACAGAGGAGACCATACAGTACAGGGGAGACCATACAGTACAGGGGAGACCATACAGCACAGAGGAGACCATACAGCACAGGGGAGACCATACAGTACAGGGGAGACCATACAGTACAGAGGAGACCATACAGCACAGAGGAGATCATACAGCACAGGGGAGACCATACAGCACAGAGGAGATCATACATTACAGGGGAGACCATACAGTACAGGAGACCATACAGCACAGAGGAGATCATACAGCACAGAGGAGACCATACAGCACAGAGGAGACCATACAGTACAGAGAAGACCATACAGCACAGAGGAGACCATACAGTACAGAGGAGACCATACAGCACAGAGGAGACCATACAGTACAGGGGAGACCATACAGTACAGAGGAGACCATACAGCACAGAGGAGACCATACAGCACAGAGGAGACCATACAGTACAGGGGAGACCATACAGTACAGAGGAGACCATACAGTACAGAGGAGACCATACAGCACAGAGGAGACCATACAGTACAGAGGAGACCATACAGCACAGAGGAGACCATACAGCACAGAGGAGACCATACAGCACAGAGGAGACCATACAGCACAGAGACCATACAGCACAGAGGAGACCATACAGCACAGAGGAGACCATACAGCACAGAGGAGACCATACAGCACAGAGGAGACCATACAGCACAGAGGAGACCATACAGCACAGAGGAGACCATACAGCGCAGAGGAGACCATACAGCACAGAGGAGACCATACAGTACAGAGGAGACCATACAGCACAGAGGAGACCATACAGCACAGAGGAGACCATACAGCACAGAGGAGACCATACAGCACAGGGGAGACCATACAGCACAGGGGAGACCATACAGTACAGAGGAGACCATACAGCACAGAGGAGACCATACAGCACAGAGGAGACCATACAGCACAGAGGAGACCATACAGTACAGAGGAGACCATACAGCACAGAGGAGACCATACAGCACAGAGGAGACCATACAGCACAGAGGAGACCATACAGTACAGGGGAGACCATACAGCACAGGGGAGACCATACAGTACAGAGGAGACCATACAGCACAGAGGAGACCATACAGCACAGAGGAGACCATACAGCACAGAGGAGACCATACAGCACAGAGGAGACCATACAGCACAGGGGAGACCATACAGCACAGGGGAGACCATACAGCACAGAGGAGACCATACAGCACAGAGGAGACCATACAGCACAGAGGAGACCATACAGTACAGGGGAGACCATACAGCACAGGGGAGACCATACAGTACAGAGGAGACCATACAGCACAGAGGAGACCATACAGCACAGAGGAGACCATACAGCACAGAGGAGACCATACAGCACAGAGGAGACCATACAGCACAGGGGAGACCATACAGCACAGGGGAGACCATACAGCACAGAGGAGACCATACAGCACAGAGGAGACCATACAGTACAGAGATGATCATACAGCACAGAGGAGACCATACAGTACAGGGGAGACGATACAGTACAGAGGAGACCATACATTACAGAGGAGACCATACAGTACAGAGGAGACCATACAGCACAGAGGAGACCATACAGCACAGAGGAGACCATACAGCACAGAGGAGACCATACAGTACAGAGATGATCATACAGCACAGAGGAGACCATACAGTACAGAGGAGACCATACAGCACAGGGGAGACCATACAGCGCAGGGGAGACCATACAGTACAGAGGAGATCACCATACAGCACAGGGGAGACCATACAGCACAGAGGAGACCATACAGCACAGAGGAGATCATACAGCACAGAGGAGACCATACAGTACAGAGGAGACCATACATTACAGAGGAGACCATACAGTACAGAGGAGACCATACAGTACAGGGGAGACCATACAGCACAGGGGAGACCATACAGCACAGAGGAGACCATACAGCACAGGGGAGACCATACAGCACAGGGGAGACCATACAGTACAGGGGAGACCATACAGTACAGAGGAGACCATACAGCACAGAGGAGACCATACAGCACAGGGGAGACCATACAGCACAGAGGAGACCATACAGCGCAGAGGAGACCATACAGCGCAGAGGAGACCATACAGTACAGGGGAGACCATACAGTACAGAGGAGACCATACAGCACAGAGGAGACCATACAGCACAGAGGAGACCATACAGTACAGGGGAGACCATACAGTACAGGGGAGACCATACAGCACAGAGGAGACCATACAGCACAGAGGAGACCATACAGTACAGAGGAGACCATACAGCACAGAGTAGACCATACAGCACAGAGATGATCATACAGTACAGAGGAGACCATACAGTACAGAGGAGACCATACAGTACAGGGGAGACCATACAGCACAGAGGAGACCATACAGCACAGAGGAGACCATACAGCACAGAGGAGACCATACAGTACAGAGAAGACCATACAGTACAGAGGTGACCATACAGTACAGAGGAGACCATACAGTACAGAGGAGACCATACAGTACAGAGAAGACCATACAGCACAGAGGAGACCATACAGTACAGAGAAGACCATACAGTACAGAGGTGACCATACAGTACAGAGGAGACCATACAGTACAGAGGAGACCATACAGTACAGAGAAGACCATACAGCACAGAGGAGACCATACAGTACAGAGGAGACCATACAGTACAGAGAAGACCATACAGCGCAGAGGAGACCATACAGCACAGAGGAGACCATACAGTACAGAGAAGACCATACAGCACAGAGGAGACCATACAGCACAGGGGAGACCATACAGTACAGAGGAGACCATACAGTACAGAGAAGACCATACAGCACAGAGGAGACCATACAGTACAGAGGAGACCATACAGTACAGAGAAGACCATACAGCGCAGAGGAGACCATACAGCACAGAGGAGACCATACAGTACAGAGAAGACCATACAGCACAGAGGAGACCACACTGCATGGTATGATTATTACTGCACTATTGGTGATCAGCGCTCATTGTGGGCAGAAGTCTGTGGGAAGTGATAACAGGCAGATAGGAGACCTGAGTCCAAGGTGTTCCCATCAGGTAAGACATTTGGAAACTATCGATTTGCCAGCACAGATTCTGACTGAAGATGATCGTTTGAGAGGTCGGAGTGTCTGCCGTTATCTTATGTCGGGACTATGGATGGTTTGAGAGTTCTCACTGGATCCAGCTTCAAACTTCCAAGAATTAGAATACGGAGGGCAAGAATATGGACCAGTTCTCAACTGCATGGAGACGTCTCCGCAACCCAAGCTCCAAGTCTGATGGTTTTACCTGGGACACCGAGAGAGCGGCACAGACATTTCCTCTGAATTAACCAGGTTCATTAACATCATTAATTGTCCTACAATGTCCCCGGTTCATTCTAGACAACAGTCAAATAGTGATCAGCCGACAGTCACTGGGTGTAGAGTGCAAGCTCCTGGGACCAGTAACCGCTTTTCATCTAATCTACTATAATAGAAAACTCCTATCGTGTTCATAGTTTATTAGCGCTCACATTGCGGGAGTAGTCCAGGCAGTGGACTGTACATGATTTTATTACAGGACATATTGATGTCTGCGTTACAAAGATTCATTAATGGAGAACATAAACACTTCCCGTATTTGCCTCTTGTAGGATAGGACTGTGACGTTGTCCTCCGGATTCATTCAACGTGAACATAAATTATCCTATAATGATTTCTCCTCAGACTTATGTATCTTAAAGGGAAAATCTGCCATAAATCCTGCACTCAACAATGTAACAGTCATACGGCCGTCGTCCCAAACACGGAGGAGCACGAAATGAATGGACACCACAGAAATGTAAGAACAGGAACGACTTAAATGTGTTCATGAAAGTCCAAGTCATACATAGAGAGGAAGGGAGGAGGAAGAAAAGTAGAAAAGGGAGGAAAAGAGGGAGGGGAGAGGGAAGGAAGGAGAATAGAGAGGAAGGAATTAGGAAAAGAGAGAGGGACGGAATAAGAATAAAGAGGAAGGGTGAAGAGGGAGGAGAAAGAAGAAAAGGAGAGGAGGAAGTGAGGGAGGACAGAGTGAATGTAAAGAGAGAAGGAAGGAAGAAGAATAGAGAGGGGAGGAAAGAAGAGAGGAGAAAGAAAGGAGAATAGAGGAAAGGAGGAGGAAGAGTGAGGACAGAGTGAAGGTAAAGCGAGAGAAAGAGAGGGAGCATAGAGGGAAGGAAAGAAGAGGAGAGGAAGGAGAATAGAGAGCGGGGAGGAAAAAGGGAGAGGGAAGAAAAGCAGAGGAAAAGCAAAGGATGGGTAGAAGCAAGGTATAGAGAGGGAAGGAAGAGGGAGAATAGAGGGAAGAAAAGAGAGGAGGATGGAAGGAAGTAAATGAGAGGGCTGGACAAAAGAAAAAAGTGGAGGAGGATAGAACAATGAAAAGGAGTGAGGGGAGGATGGAAGTAACAAAAAGAAAGAGAGGAGGGAAAGAAAATGTAAAGAGGATAGAGGGAAGGAAAAGAGAGAGTTGAGAATGGAAGGAGGAAGAGAAGGAAAATAGAGATCAGGATAGGAGAGAGGGAAGTGAGGGAGGAAGTGAGGGAGAAAAAGAAAACAGAGGGTTAAGGAGGAAGAAGACAGGGAAGAGGAAGGGGAAGACAGGAAAAAAATGGAAGGAAAGTAGCAAGACAGGGAAGAAAGAAAAGAGGTAAGAAGCAAGGAGGGGAAAACAAAAGTGGGAAGATGAAGGAGGAAAACGTGTCCTTTTATGGGCCCAAATAAAAAAACAAAGCAGATTAGAATTAGCAAATATATTGCGAGCTCAGCGCGGCGTTCTATGACGTTTACATCGAGATCCTGCTCATCCCTTCACAGGAAACATCCGCAACTTTTCTGTTTCTCTAGTCTTGTAAACAAGTCAGAAGTGAGGACCGATGGCAGATGCCATACATAGGAATGTGGGGCCCAGTACACGTGACTATGCCGACTGGCACATAATAATGCAGAGGAGTGAAGTGATGACATCATAGAGGGTGGAGTCCACGCCTGCAGGTGGAGTAGACACCGCCACTAATGAAGATGAAAGATCGTACAGCAGCTTCCCTGATCTATGCACAGGACGTGGATGATGGCCAGTGACCTCCCTGCCTCCGCTCTCATGTTCTGGGGTCACACACAAGACATTAAAGCACCAGCTCCAGCTGTTCCGATGATAAAATCCTGCAGCGCACAAACTTTCTTTATGATGCGGCTCATAAAACGCGCTGAGAAATTGCTGAGCAGTAACCTGTTCTCTTTTACTAGCGGCCGTAAATCTGGGCTGAATCCTGGAAGGCCGCAATAATCTATTCACTGCATCTCACAGGCGCCCTGCAATTAATACCCCACACTGCTGCCACCTTCAGCACGACCCCTGTCAGCACATGTGTATAGTGCACTACAAAAACCGCAAGACAGACACTCACTGTGGTAACCAAACTGTAAAGCCGCGTGATACCAACCGGACATCAGGGACCCGCATATTCTGCAGAGCTTTAGCATGTATGAGAGGTTGTCACAGCCCCGCCCCCTGTTACTGATATCACTGATATATAATATAATTACACTGTGATCAGACATGAGATCCACACATCTTATATACAGTCACAGCTATTCATCTATTACTACTGACAACCAGCCTGTATATCATGTGTGAGAGGTTGTCACAGCCCCGCCCCCTGTTACTGACATCACTGATATATAATATAATTACACTGTGATCAGACATGAGATCCACACATCTTATATACAGTGACAGCTATTCATCTATTACTACTGACAACCAGCCTGTATATCATGTGTGAGAGGTTGTCACAGCCCCGCCCCCTGTTACTGACATCACTGATATATAATATAATTACACTGTGATCAGACATGAGATCCACACATCTTATATACAGTGACAGCTATTCATCTATTACTACTGACAACCAGCCTGTATATCATGTGTGAGAGGTTGTCACAGCCCCGCCCCCTGTTACTGACATCACTGATATATAATATAATTACACTCTGATCAGACATGAGATCCACACATCTTATATACAGTAACAGCTATTCATCTATTACTACTGACAACCAGCCTGTATATCATGTGTGAGAGGTTGTCACAGCCCCGCCCCCTGTTACTGACATCACTGATATATAATATAATTACATTGTGATCAGACATGAGATCCACACATCTTATATACAGTCACAGCTATTCATCTATTACTACTGACAACCAGCCTGTATATCATGTGTGAGAGGTTGTCACAGCCCCGCCCCCTGTTACTGACATCACTGATATATAATATAATTACATTGTGATCAGACATGAGATCCACACATCTTATATACAGTCACAGCTATTCATCTATTACTACTGACAACCAGATGTATATCCTGTGTAAGAGGTTGTCACAGCCCCGCCTCCTGTTACTGACATCACTGATATATAAGATAATTACACTGTGATCAGACATGAGATCCACACATCTTATATACAGTCACAGCTATTCATCTATTACTACTGACAACCAGCCTGTATATCATGTGTGAGAGGTTGTCACAGCCCCGCCCCCTGTTACTGACATCACTGATATATAATATAATTACATTGTGATCAGACATGAGATCCACACATCTTATATACAGTAACAGCTATTCATCTATTACTACTGACAACCAGCCTGTATACCATGTGTGAGAGGTTGTCACAGCTCCGCCCCCTGTTACTGACATCACTGATATATAATATAATTACATTGTGATCAGACATGAGATCCACACATCTTATATACAGTGACAGCTATTCATCTATTACTACTGACAACCAGCCTGTATATCATGTGTGAGAGGTTGTCACAGCCCCGCCTCCTGTTACTGACATCACTGATATATAATATAATTACACTGTGATCAGACATGAGATCCACACATCTTATATACAGTCACAGCTATTCATCTATTACTACTGACAACCAGCCTGTATATCATGTGTGAGAGGTTGTCACAGCCCCGCCCCCTGTTACTGACATCACTGATATATAATATAATTACACTGTGATCAGACATGAGATCCACACATCTTATATACAGTCACAGCTATTCATCTATTACTACTGACAACCAGCCTGTATATCATGTGTGAGAGGTTGTCACAGCCCCGCCCCCTGTTACTGACATCACTGATATATAATATAATTACACTCTGATCAGACATGAGATCCACACATCTTATATACAGTGACAGCTATTCATCTATTACTACTGACAACCAGATGTATATCCTGTGTAAGAGGTTGTCACAGCCCCGCCTCCTGTTACTGACATCACTGATATATAAGATAATTACACTGTGATCAGACATGAGATCCACACATCTTATATACAGTCACAGCTATTCATCTATTACTACTGACAACCAGCCTGTATATCATGTGTGAGAGGTTGTCACAGCCCCGCCCCCTGTTACTGACATCACTGATATATAATATAATTACATTGTGATCAGACATGAGATCCACACATCTTATATACAGTCACAGCTATTCATCTATTACTACTGACAACCAGCCTGTATATCTTGTGAGAGAGGTTGTCACAGCCCCGCCCCCTGTTACTGACATCACTGATATATAATATAATTACCTGTGATCAGACATGAGATCCACACATCTTATATACAGTAACAGCTATTCATCTATTACTACTGACAACCAGCCTGTATATCATGTGTGAGAGGTTGTCACAGCTCCGCCCCCTGTTACTGACATCACTGATATATAATATAATTACACTGTGATCAGACATGAGATCCACACATCTTATATACAGTAACAGCTATTCATCTATTACTACTGACAACCAGCCTGTATACCATGTGTGAGAGGTTGTCACAGCCCCGCCCCCTGTTACTGACATCACTGATATATAATATAATTACATTGTGATCAGACATGAGATCCACACATCTTATATACAGTCACAGCTATTCACCTATTACTACTGACAACCAGCATGTATATCATGTGTGAGAGGTTGTCACAGCCCCGCCTCCTGTTACTGACATCACTGATATATAATATAATTACACTGTGATCAGACATGAGATCAACACATCTTATATACAGTCACAGCTATTCATCTATTACTACTGACAACCAGCCTGTATATCATGTGTGAGAGGTTGTCACAGCCCCGCCTCCTGTTACTGACATCACTGATATATAATATAATTACACTGTGATCAGACATGAGATCAACACATCTTATATACAGTAACAGCTATTCATCTATTACTACTGACAACCAGCCTGTATATCATGTGTGAGAGGTTGTCACAGCCCCGCCCCCTGTTACTGACATCACTGATATATAATATAATTACACTGTGATCAGACATGAGATCCACACATCTTATATACAGTAACAGCTATTCATCTATTACTACTGACAACCAGCCTGTATATCATGTGTGAGAGGTTGTCACAGCCCCGCCCCCTGTTACTGACATCACTGATATATAATATAATTACATGTGATCAGACATGAGATCCACACATCTTATATACAGTCACAGCTATTCATCTATTACTACTGACAACCAGCCTGTATATCATGTGTGAGAGGTTGTCACAGCCCCGCCCCGTTACTGACATCACTGATATATAATATAATTACATTGTGATCAGACATGAGATCCACACATCTTATATACAGTAACAGCTATTCATCTATTACTACTGACAACCAGCCTGTATATCATGTGTGAGAGGTTGTCACAGCCCCGCCCCCTGTTACTGACATCACTGATATATAATATAATTACATTGTGATCAGACATGAGATCCACACATCTTATATACAGTCACAGCTATTCATCTATTACTACTGACCACCAGCCTGTATATCATGTGTGAGAGAGGTTGTCACAGCCCCGCCCCCTGTTACTGACATCACTGATATATAATATAATTACATGTGATCAGACATGAGATCCACACATCTTATATACAGTAACAGCTATTCATCTATTACTACTGACCACCAGCCTGTATATCATGTGTGAGAGGTTGTCACAGCTCCGCCCCCTGTTACTGACATCACTGATATATAATATAATTACATTGTGATCAGACATGAGATCCACACATCTTATATACAGTAACAGCTATTCATCTATTACTACTGACCACCAGCCTGTATATCATGTGTGAGAGGTTGTCACAGCTCCGCCCCCTGTTACTGACATCACTGATATATAATATAATTACACTGTGATCAGACATTAGATCCACACATCTTATATACAGTAACAGCTATTCATCTATTACTACTGACAACCAGCCTGTATATCATGTGTGAGAGGTTGTCACAGCCCCGCCCCCTGTTACTGACATCACTGATATATAATATAATTACATTGTGATCAGACATGAGATCCACACATCTTATATACAGTAACAGCTATTCATCTATTACTACTGACAACCAGCCTGTATATCATGTGTGAGAGGTTGTCACAGCCCCGCCCCCTGTTACTGACATCACTGATATATAATATAATTACACTGTGATCAGACATGAGATCCACACATCTTATATACAGTGACAGCTATTCATCTATTACTACTGACAACCAGCCTGTATATCATGTGTGAGAGGATGTCACAGCTCCGCCCCCTGTTACTGACATCACTGATATATAATATAATTACACTGTGATCAGACATGAGATCCACACATCTTATATACAGTAACAGCTATTCATCTATTACTACTGACAACCAGCCTGTATATCATGTGTGAGAGGTTGTCACAGCTCCGCCCCCTGTTACTGACATCACTGATATATAATATAATTACACTGTGATCAGACATTAGATCCACACATCTTATATACAGTGACAGCTATTCATCTATTACTACTGACAACCAGCCTGTATATCATGTATGAGAGGTTGTCACAGCTCCGCCCCCTGTTACTGACATCACTGATATATAATATAATTACATTGTGATCAGACATGAGATCCACACATCTTATATACAGTCACAGCTATTCATCTATTACTACTGACAACCAGCCTGTATATCATGTGTGAGAGGTTGTCACAGCTCCGCCCCCTGTTACTGACATCACTGATATATAATATAATTACACTGTGATCAGACATGAGATCCACACATCTTATATACAGTCACAGCTATTCATCTATTACTACTGACAACCAGCCTGTATATCATGTGTGAGAGGTTGTCACAGCTCCGCCCCCTGTTACTGACATCACTGATATATAATATAATTACATGTGATCAGACATGAGATCCACACATCTTATATACAGTCACAGCTATTCATCTATTACTACTGACAACCAGCCTGTATATCATGTGTGAGAGGTTGTCACAGCTCCGCCTCCTGTTACTCACATCACTGATATATAATATAATTACATTGTGATCAGAGATGAGATCCACACATCTTATATACAGTAACAGCTATTCATCTATTACTACTGACCACCAGCCTGTATATCATGTGTGAGAGGTTGTCACAGCTCCGCCCCCTGTTACTGACATCACTGATATATAATATAATTACACTGTGATCAGACATGAGATCCACACATCTTATATACAGTAACAGCTATTCATCTATTACTACTGACAACCAGCCTGTATATCATGTGTGAGAGGTTGTCACAGCTCCGCCCCCTGTTACTGACATCACTGATATATAATATAATTACACTGTGATCAGACATTAGATCCACACATCTTATATACAGTGACAGCTATTCATCTATTACTACTGACAACCAGCCTGTATATCATGTATGAGAGGTTGTCACAGCTCCGCCCCCTGTTACTGACATCACTGATATATAATATAATTACACTGTGATCAGACATGAGATCCACACATCTTATATACAGTCACAGCTATTCATCTATTACTACTGACAACCGGCATGTATATCATGTGTGAGAGGTTGTCACAGCCCCGCCCCCTGTTACTGACATCACTGATATATAATATAATTACATTGTGATCAGACATGAGATCCACACATCTTATATACAGTAACAGCTATTCATCTATTACTACTGACAACAAGCCTGCATATCATGTGTGAGAGGTTGTCACAGCCCCGCCCCCTGTTACTGACATCACTGATATATAATATAATTACACTGTGATCAGACATGAGATCCACACATCTTATATACAGTAACAGCTATTCATCTATTACTACTGACAACCAGCCTGTATATCATGTGTGAGAGGTTGTCACAGCTCCGCCCCCTGTTACTGACATCACTGATATATAATATAATTACACTGTGATCAGACATGAGATCCGCACATCTTATCCTTTTTTTTTTTTTAAACGCTGTGTAACTTGGTGAATGTCAGGTTTAGGGAACACATGACTGTAGGATCAGACTACACAGGTGTAGTCCCTGGTGGGGTATAATGACGTAATAATTATGGGGGTGATGGTGTATTCTGATGGGAGTTGTATTGATGAAGCTCCTACACAAGGGTCATCTCGCTCCACCATGGAAACGACACAACAATGGGCAGATTTACGAATAACCTAAGTTTTAAAAACGTAAACTTAGACCCAGCAGTCAGAAAATGCGCCAAATTCATCACATGGGTGCACGCTGTATGATCTATCTGGCGCATCTTACCAGACATGTAGACACGTTTCTCTTCCTCTGGGTTACGTGTTTGTTTGTTTTTTTAAAGTTATTTGGGACCACACCCCTTTTTACTTAACCACGCCCCTTTCCAGACACTTGAGCGTTGTTTAGTGCGGCACAAAGCTCTGTTCTTTCTGGCGGATTTGCTACATAAATAGGGCTATAACTTGATGTGACATCAGGCACCAGAGACGCACCACGTTTTGGTGATTTTACGACACGGTCTGGGTGCAATCACAGCCGTAAACCTGCCCAAATGGTTCTCACTGCCAGAAACAATGTGAAAGACGCCCCTCAATAAACTGAGCGCCTCATCCGGAGGATTGCGCTGTACTTTACTGCCCCGTGAGTGTGGGGGGATATAGGACGATCAGGATATGAGCTGACCCTGTACTCCAGCAGCATGGACAGAGTTAATGGGGAGAGCTGCGTGGAACGTGGGGGCACAGAACGAGGCCAATATTTACACTGTTCACAGAGCCGGGGTCAGCGATCCAGGAAAAGACCCACCGTCTGGCAGTATGTGGGGGCTCGTAAGGTCAAAACACAGACATTGGGGGGAGACAAAAGTCTTTTAATATATACGCTATATAATCTCTATTAGGCCGGATTCACACGAGCGCGCGCAAAAGGCACTTGACAGCTCCGTGTGTCAGCAGCGTATGATGTGTGATTATCGCGCAGCCGCCATCATTATGACACTCCGTTTGTATGTTTGTAGCACGTGGCGGTTTTCTGTTTACATTCAGAGAGTTTGACAGCTGTTGCGCGAATCACGCTGTTCGCACGGAAGTGCCTCCTTGTGACATGTGTGGTTTTCACGCACCCATTGACTTCAATGAGTGCGTGATGCGTGAAAAACGCCCAAAGAACGGACATGTCGTGACTTTTTTTCAGCGGACTCACGCACATGTCTGCACGGCCCCATAGACTAATATAAGTCCGTGCGATGCGCGTGATGGCGCGGACGTATATCCCGTTCGTCTGAATAAGCCCTTAATGAGCAACGGACCCACGAATACGCAGATCACCCGCAGATCACCCGCTGATCACCCACGAATACGCAGATCACCCGCTGATCACCCACGAATACGCAGATCACCCGCAGTTCATCCGCAGTTCATCCGCTGATCACCCGCAGATCACCCGCAGTTCATCCGCAGATCACCCGCAGATCACCCGCAGATCACCCGCAGTTCATCCGCTGATCATCCGCTGATCACCCGCTGATCACCCACGAATACGCAGATCACCCGCTGATCACCCGCAGTTCATCCGCTGATCACCCGCAGCCACTTCACTGTATGTGACAAACCTAATAATCCTAATAATTTTGGCGCATTTTACTCCAGTTCAGTTGAAGACTGGCGTGTGAAACGGCACTTTTAATCAATTCTACCCGATGAGTCAGACTCCCCGTCACAGTCCCTGTTACACTGAATTACCTCTGCCAATATTGGCTGCACACATTAATATTTACCACCTTGATGTTTGTACAGCGACATCCAGAGACAAAGGCTGTGTTTATCATGATTATAATAATTATCCTCTATTTATTAAGCACTTGCGTTGCGCTCAGCTCGGAACAAAGAATCCGTCTCGCCGGATAGAGAAGGAGATTTATGCTGCACCTGAGACTGAGCGCTGACGGCTGCAGGTATGGAGACCTCGCCTCACTGCCGCCACCTGCTGCTGACAGCGCACACTGACGCCCCCTCTCCAGCAGATCAACTGGGGGACATCAGTGAATCATTTAAAAAACCTATCAGGAGTTTCTGATTTTATAGCAAAGAATAAATTCCTCTCCGCCGCTGACTGCAAGCAGTGTTTGAGCTTTATTGCTCCTTTTGTGTCCACAATAAAACTGAATTAATATGGAACATATCCCGAAGTAGCTAAAAACAAACCTGTAATTGAAAATGGCTGCTTTCCCTTATTTCATGAGGAATTGCCTGCTCCTCGTCTTCTGCTTTTATATCTAGTCCAAGGACAGGGACTCCGGGTCCTAGAGGGAGCCCACTGCTCAGGGCCTACACTGAATGTCTCCCCAGGCCTCTCAGAACAGGCAGCACAGAACGTACACTCACATATAACGTACACTCACATATAACGAACACTCACATATAACGAACACTCACATATAACGTACACTCACATATAACAACGTACACTCACATATAACGAACACTCACATATAACGTACACTCACATATAACAACGTACACTCACATATAACAACGTACACTCACATATAACAACGTACACTCACATATAACGTACACTCACATATAACAACGTACACTCACATATAACGAACACTCACATATAACGTACACTCACATATAACAACGTACACTCACATATAACGAACACTCACATATAACGTACACTCACATATAACAACGTACACTCACATATAACGAACACTCACATATAACGTACACTCACATATAACAACGTACACTCACATATAACGAACACTCACATATAACGTACACTCACATATAACGTACACTCACATATAACGAACACTCACATATAACGTACACTCACATATAACAACGTACACTCACATATAACGAACACTCACATATAACGTACACTCACATATAACAACGTACACTCACATATAACGAACACTCACATATAACGTACACTCACATATAACGTACACTCACATATAACGAACACTCACATATAACGTACACTCACATATAACAACGTACACTCACATATAACGAACACTCACATATAACGTACACTCACATATAACAACGTACACTCACATATAACGAACACTCACATATAACGTACACTCACATATAACGTACACTCACATATAACAACGTACACTCACATATAACGTACACTCACATATAACGAACACTCACATATAACGTACACTCACACATAACAACGTACACTCACATATAACGTACACTCGCATATAACGTACACTCACATATAACCTACACTCACATATAACGTACACTCACACATAACAACGTACACTCACATATAACCTACACTCACATATAACGTACACTCGCATATAACGTACACTCGCATATAACGTACACTCGCATATAACGTACACTCGCATATAACGTACACTCGCATATAACGTACACTCACATATAACCTACACTCACATATAACGTACACTCACATATAACCTACACTCACATATAACCTACACTCACACATAACAAAGTACACTCACATATAACCTACACTCACACATAACAACGTACACTCACATATAATGTACACTCACATATAACGTACACTCACATATAACCTACACTCACACATAACAACGTACACTCACATATAACATACACTCACATATAACGTACACTCACATATAACATACACTCACATATAACATACACTCACATATAACCTACACTCACACATAACAACGTACACTCGCATATAACGTACACTCGCATATAACGTACACTCGCATATAACTTACACTCACATATAATAACCTACACTCACACATAACAACGTACACTCGCATATAACGTACACTCGCATATAACGTACACTCGCATATAACTTACACTCACATATAACAACGTACACTCACATATAACGTACACTCGCATATAACGTACACTCGCATATAACGTACACTCGCATATAACGTACACTCACATATAACCTACACTCACATATAACGTACACTCACATATAACCTACACTCACATATAACCTACACTCACACATAACAACGTACACTCACATATAACCTACACTCACACATAACAACGTACACTCACATATAATGTACACTCACATATAACGTACACTCACATATAACCTACACTCACACATAACAACGTACACTCACATATAACATACACTCACATATAACGTACACTCACATATAACATACACTCACATATAACATACACTCACATATAACCTACACTCACACATAACAACGTACACTCGCATATAACGTACACTCGCATATAACGTACACTCGCATATAACTTACACTCACATATAATAACCTACACTCACACATAACAACGTACACTCGCATATAACGTACACTCGCATATAACGTACACTCGCATATAACTTACACTCACATATAACCTACACTCACACATAATAACGTACACTCACATATAACCTACACTCGCATATAACGTACACTCGCATATAACCTACACTCACATATAATAACCTACACTCACATATAACAACGTACACTCACATATAACGTACACTCACGTATAACTTACACTCACATATAACTTACACTCACATATAACTTACACTCACACATAACAACGTACACTCACACATAACTTACACTCTTCTTCCTGCACTCACATATAACTTACACTCACTCTTCTTCCAGTGCAATTATCTCTTGCTTAGGAGGGACCTAATACAAGTCTGTGCAGCCTGCAGAAACAGTCTCACATGTAGCATTAGCACTTCCTGACCTTATCTGTACAATAAGGCCGGGTTCACACGAGCATGTTACGTCCGTAATGGACGGACGTATTTCGGCCGGAAGTCCCGGACCGAACACAGTGCAGGGAGCCGGACTCCTAGCATCATAGTTATGTACGATGCTAGGAGTCCCTGCCTCGCTGCAGGACAACTGTCCCGTACTGTAATCATGTTTTCAGTACGGGACAGTTGTCCTGCAGCGAGACAGGGACTATGATGCTAGGAGCCGGGCTCCCTGCACTGTGTTCGGTCCGGGACTTCCGGCCGAAATAAGTTCCGTCCATTACGGACGTAACATGGTCGTGTGAACCCAGCCTAACAGTAGCTTCATATACTCAAATGGTCGTCACCCGGACAAGTGCAGGCAGTGGATTTGGGATTTGTAGTTCCAGTTGTAGAAGGGTCAGAGGTCGCTCTGCATCGAGGGCATGATTTAAATGTCGCAAGTCCAACCTATTGTACTGCGCCCCATTCACCAATAACCAATGTAAGGAGGTCTGAGACGTGTGCGCCATTTAACCATTGCTTCCTCCTTATTGGACGTGTATTTCTAATGACCGACACCTCTGGAGAGCTGCATTACTACCAATATCCAATGTACAAGCAGCAATATTGCGACACCCATTTTACGAGCAGATAAAGCGGCGGTGGCTCCTGCGCAGCTTCTTTTCCTCTGTATTTGCACCATCTTTCTGCTGTAGACATTTTGATGAACGAGCTCCGCTGTGTGAGTCGTATTTGTAGCCGCGGCTGCATTGAGTTCCATGGGTGTCTGATAACATAGTTCTCAGGGGCAGCAGGGAAAACCATTGATAGACAGTAACAATAGCCCCCCAGCCGCGGTCACGTCAGCGGAGCTTCGTATAGACGGTGCCCATGATCTATCACCAGATATCGGAGCTCCTGTGATGACCGAGCCTTCAGGGGTTAAACTCCCCAAGGTAATTTGCTCGGTTCGCACGAAGCCCAATGTCAGCAGAGCAGGAATATCCAGTGCGCCTTTCGGCTCGGGAGATGTTTAAACAAATGGAACATTTTGTTCTTAGTTTACAATCTTTCTCCCTGGGGTTCAGGCGTCCCAGAACTCAGCAAGAAATAAGATCCACATTTTCCGCCTCTCGTATTAATAGCAGCAGCGAATGTTCAGCCCGGAATCATTTATCATGGAGCAAAATGCTGATTTACACTTTTATTTGTACCGAAATATCAATAAGTACGGCTGACGCACATCGACCCTCCCATCCCCCGCCGGAAACACGAACAGGAATGTCCCCGTCCTGACACCAACTGAGCTCAAATAAAACACAAATGACGGCGCACGCGATTTTTCCGCAAAGATTTGCGACTTTTCTTGGCACTCGGCAGTTTTGGAAAGTAGGTGTGGCTTACTGGGAGTGGGTGTGGCCTACAATTATTAGACAGATTTATCAATACCAAAGCCAGAAAATGGCGCAACTTTTGGCAGAAATCTACATCTGCTCATATCAGGGGGAAATTTCATTTTCTGACTTTAGGACAGCGCAAAATGTGGCAAATTTATTAAGTGATGTGCGACTTTCAATACATTTGGTGCAATTCACTCCCACAATCTTCTATTTTCAGACTGGCATGTGAGAAGGGACACAACACAACCGGTAATTCCCAGTAGTCAATTTATTCATAATTTTGTAGGAAGAATAACAGAGGAACGGAACCGTGAAGAGTTCTAAGAAAAGCAGCTCCAGAGTTGATATTTTATGGTGAATAACTAATTATATAGTAATACAGACGTGTTCAGAGAGGGGAGCGGTCCCTTATAACATATAAAGAAGAATAGGGACAGGATCGCTGCCAGGTGTAGTGATCGGAGGGAGGTTCATCGCAACGTATCAATAGAAAGAGAATATTCATCCAGTGATCTCCAACCACAACTCACAGTCTCCTCCAGTCCAGGAACATCCAACAACAATAATTATGTAAAACAACAGATGGGGAAACTTATAGACCGGGGGCACGAGAAAAGATCCCTAAATCACTAAGGTTACAGGCAATGACGGGCGGTGGACTATGTGCTGTCTATGGGCCGCCCCTGGCTAGCCTCGGCGTATACAGGAAGCAGCGGCTGGTAGGGGGGGGTTCCACGGCTTCCATATTCTGCACTAG
This sequence comes from Rhinoderma darwinii, assembly GCF_050947455.1. Classification (NCBI taxonomy): domain Eukaryota; kingdom Metazoa; phylum Chordata; class Amphibia; order Anura; family Rhinodermatidae; genus Rhinoderma; species Rhinoderma darwinii. The sequence goes on from NC_134696.1 coordinate 570,232, forward strand.
TATCTTCTCCCTTCATCAAGGTGTTCGCAGAAAGTAAAGAGAATAATATCTGCCGGAGACCTCACGATCCACACACCGCAATGAGACGTCACCAGTCACCGATGTGTCCACCCTTCACCGATGTGTCCACCCTTCACCGATGTGTCCACCAGTCACCGATGTGTCCACCAGTCACCGATGTGTCCACCAGTCACCGATGTGTCCACCCTTCACCGATGTGTCCACCAGTCACCGATGTGTCCACCCTTCACCGATGTGTCCACCCTTCACCGATGTGTCCACCCTTCACCGATGTGTCCACCCTTCACCGATGTGTCCACCAGTCACCGATGTGTCCACCAGTCACCGATGTGTCCACCAGTCACCGATGTGTCCACCCTTCACCGATGTGTCCACCCTTCACCGATGTGTCCACCCTTCACCGATGTGTCCACCCTTCACCGATGTGTCCACCCTGAACTTTTCCTGATTTGTCACAATTTGTCATAATACCAATTCAATACAATCTCGTGCCATCCAGTAAAAAAGTATATATTAATGTTTCTGTATCATGGATGTCTATGGGCAACGGGTGGTTTCACCTGGAGTCATCTGTCCAGTAAAACTTTTTTTTTTTTGCGTTTTTGTTTAACATTGCAGGAAATGCGTCTCGGGACATGTCGGGTTTACAGATAAATTAAGTGGGGTCCCGTCTGTATCTCCAGTATATATGTAATACACTCAAATAGAAAAAAACTAAGAAATCAACCGAGAATGAGACGCCGCATGAGCCTTGTACACGAGATCAGTCATTTAGGGGGAAGATTTTCCGGGGAGCGCTCTGGTTACAGGTGACCCCAGTACTGACTCCGTGGACCCCTCTGGTGCCGGATAAATTGCACTCTACACAGGGTCTTCATCTTCTCTCTCCATTTCTTAAGAGCAAAGGCAGAAAATGTTGGTGGCTGCTCCGGAGCCGTGTCATTTATGCGCCTCCTCGGATGATTGTGGTCAAGCCTGATAGTCAGCCGAGATTGTGCATGAACAGATGTGAAGTTGAGCTGGAAGTGGCGCCCGGATTACAGTTCTTGCTACAAGCGCCGCTTTATGGAGCCTCTCTAGATAATGTGAGGTGGTCGGATGTTGATGCATTTACAGCCGCCCACAGATCAATGTTCTGATTGTTTTAGCCTCATTACAAACTGTTCTCTCCCCCTCCATGACGCCGGCACTCACCCGGATGCTCTACCGATCACAAAACACGACACGTTCTGAGGTTCCTGCATTTCTCTATTCAACATATAATGTGGACTAAAAATGTTGTCTCTTAGCATTCCGGTGGATGTATCTCACAGCAAACAGAGATCTTACAAAGGGAAGAAACTAGAACACAAAGGGCGACGTATAAAAAGTCTAGGTGCAAAAATTACATAAAACGCACCGGACTCCTAAAACACGGCCATGCATGAAGGAGCCCTGCAAATACTGGAAGCCGGAGGCTTTATAACTATGGAAGACGCACGGACCCCACAACTTTATAGTCTATGAGAAAGTTACAGAAGTTTTCATTCCTGATCGAGCTTTAATTACATGGGACTGCACCCGCCCTTTATGTTCAGGAGACGGTCAGATTAGTCCCTCACTATCTCTGGAACGTTGTTATGTTTTCACAGGTTGAGCTTTTATATCCCCAGTTTTGATTTCACTCAGAAGCTTCTCCCGGCCTGAAGCGCGTGTTTCCAGCCTCCAGAGCAAACGGCCACGTCTCATGTCAGTTGTAAATGGATAATGAGGCAGGAGTGAGAAATTTAAGGTGAATCTAATTGACCTCTTAGAGGAGCATCAGTAGCTCAGCACCGGCAGAGAGAAGACGTCTCTACTACCGATGTACAGAAGGCGGCCACAATCCTAACCCCAGCAACACGCAGTCTGCTGCACTACATACAAACCTACAGAATATACTATCTAGACCTGAAATATAATAATATAATATATCCTGTATTATACTCCAGAGCTGCACTCACTATTCTGCTGGTGGAGACACTGTGTACATATATTACATTACTTATCCTGTACTAATCCTGAGTTATATCCTGTATTATACTCCAGAGCTGCACTCACTATTCTGCTGGTGGAGACACTGTGTACATATATTACATTACTTATCCTGTACTAATCCTGAGTTATATCCTGTATTATACTCCAGAGCTGCACTCACTATTCTGCTGGTGGAATCACTGTGTACATACATTACATTACTTATCCTGTACTGATCCTGAGTTACATCCTGTATTATACTCCAGAGCTGCACTCACTATTCTGCTGGTGGAGTCACTGTGTACATACATTACATTACCTATCCTGTACTGATCCTGAGTTACATCCTGTATTATACTCCAGAGCTGCACTCACTATTCTGCTGGTGGAGTCATTGTGTACATACATTACATTACTTATCCTGTACTGATCCTGAGTTACATCCTGTATTATACTCCAGAGCTGCACTCACTATTCTGCTGGTGGAGTCACTGTGTACATACATTACATTACATTACCTATCCTGTACTGATCCTGAGTTATATCCTGTATTATACTCCAGAGCTGCACTCACTATTCTGCTGGTGGAATCACTGTGTACATACATTACATTACTTATCCTGTACTGATCCTGAGTTACATCCTGTATTATACTCCAGAGCTGCACTCACTATTCTGCCGGTGGAGTCACTGTGTACATACATTACATTACTTATCCTGTACTGATCCTGAGTTACATCCTGTATTATACTCCAGAGCTGCAATCACTAGTCTGCTGGTGGAGTCACTGGGTACATACATTACTTATCCTGTACTGATCCTGAGTTACATCCTGTATTATACTCCAGAGCGGCACTCACTATTCTGCTGGTGGAGTCACTGTGTACATACATTACATTACATTACCTATCCTGTACTGATCCTGAGTTATATCCTGTATTATACTCCAGAGCTGCACTCACTATTCTGCTGGTGGAATCACTGTGTACATACATTACATTACTTATCCTGTACTGATCCTGAGTTACATCCTGTATTATACTCCAGAGCTGCACTCACTATTCTGGTGGTGGAATCACTGTGTACATACATTACATTACTTATCCTGTACTGATCCTGAGTTACATCCTGTATTATACTCCAGAGCGGCACTCACTATTCTGCTGGTGGAGTCACTGTGTATATACATTACATTACTTATCCTGTACTGATCGTGAGTTACATCCTGTATTATACTCCAGAGCTGCACTCACTATTCTGCTGGTGGAGTCACTGTGTACATACATTACATTACCTATCCTGTACTGATCCTGAGTTACATCCTGTATTATACTCCAGAGCTGCACTCACTATTCTGCTGGTGGAGTCATTGTGTACATACATTACATTACTTATCCTGTACTGATCCTGAGTTACATCCTGTATTATACTCCAGAGCTGCACTCACTATTCTGCTGGTGGAGTCACTGTGTACATACATTACATTACATTACCTATCCTGTACTGATCCTGAGTTATATCCTGTATTATACTCCAGAGCTGCACTCACTATTCTGCTGGTGGAATCACTGTGTACATACATTACATTACTTATCCTGTACTGATCCTGAGTTACATCCTGTATTATACTCCAGAGCTGCACTCACTATTCTGCTGGTGGAGTCACTGGGTACATACATTACTTATCCTGTACTGATCCTGAGTTACATCCTGTATTATACTCCAGAGCGGCACTCACTATTCTGCTGGTGGAGTCATTGTGTACATACATTACATTACTTATCCTGTACTGATCCTGAGTTACATCCTGTATTATACTCCAGAGCTGCACTCACTATTCTGCTGGTGGAGTCACTGTGTACATACATTACATTACATTACCTATCCTGTACTGATCCTGAGTTATATCCTGTATTATACTCCAGAGCTGCACTCACTATTCTGCTGGTGGAATCACTGTGTACATACATTACATTACTTATCCTGTACTGATCCTGAGTTACATCCTGTATTATACTCCAGAGCTGCACTCACTATTCTGCTGGTGGAGTCACTGGGTACATACATTACTTATCCTGTACTGATCCTGAGTTACATCCTGTATTATACTCCAGAGCGGCACTCACTATTCTGCTGGTGGAGTCACTGTGTACATACATTACATTACATTACCTATCCTGTACTGATCCTGAGTTATATCCTGTATTATACTCCAGAGCTGCACTCACTATTCTGCTGGTGGAATCACTGTGTACATACATTACATTACTTATCCTGTACTGATCCTGAGTTACATCCTGTATTATACTCCAGAGCGGCACTCACTATTCTGCTGGTGGAGTCACTGTGTATATACATTACATTACTTATCCTGTACTGATCGTGAGTTACATCCTGTATTATACTCCAGAGCTGCACTCACTATTCTGCTGGTGGAGTCACTGTGTGCATACATTACATTACTTATCCTGTACTGATCCTGAGTTATACCCTGTATTATATTCCAGAGCTGCACTCTCTATTCTGCTAGTGGAGTCACTGTGTACATACATTACATTACTTATCCTGTACTGATCCTGAGTTACATCCTGTATTATACTCCAGAGCTGCACTCACTATTCTGCTGGTGGAGTCACTGTGTACATACATTACTTATCCTGTACTGATCCTGAGTTATATCCTGTATTATACTCCAGAGCTGCACTCACTATTCTGCTGGTGGAGTCACTGTGTAGATATAGGACATTACTTATCCTGTACTGATCCTGAGTTATATCCTGTATTATACTCCAGAGCTGCACTCACTATTCTGCTGGTGGAGTCACTGTGTACATACATTACATTACTTATCCTGTACTGATCCTGAGTTACATCCTGTATTATACTCCAGAGCTGCCCTCACTATTCTGCTAGTGGAGTCACTGTGTACATACATTACATTACTTATCCTGTACTGATCCGGAGTTATATCCTGTATTATACTCCAGAGCTGCACTCACTATTCTGCTGGTGGAGACACTGTGTACATATATTACATTACTTATCCTGTACTAATCCTGAGTTATATCCTGTATTATACTCCAGAGCTGCACTCACTATTCTGCTGGTGGAATCACTGTGTACATACATTACATTACTTATCCTGTACTGATCCTGAATTATATCCTGTATTATACTCCAGAGCTGCACTCACTATTCTGCTGGTGGAGTCACTGTGTACATACATTACATTACTGATCCTGAGTTACATCCTGTATTATACTCCAGAGCTGCACTCTCTATTCTGCTGGTGGAGTCACTGTGTACATACATTACATTACTGATCCTGAGTTACATCCTGTATTATACTCCAGAGCGGCACTCACTATTCTGCTGGTGGAGTCACTGTGTACATACATTACATTACTTATCCTGTACTGATCCTGAGTTACATCCTGTATTATACTCCAGAGCTGCCCTCACTATTCTGCTAGTGGAGTCACTGTGTACATACATTACATTACTTATCCTGTACTGATCCGGAGTTACATCCTGTATTATACTCCAGAGCTGCGCTCACTATTCTGCTGGTGGAGTCACTGTGTACATACATTACTTATCCTGTACTGATCCTGAGTTATATCCTGTATTATACTCCAGAGCTGCACTCACTATTCTGCTGGTGGAGTCACTGTGCACATACATTACATCACTTATCCTGTACTGATCCTGAGTTACATCCTGTATTATACTCCAGAGCTGCACTCACTATTCTGCTGGTGGAGTCCCTGTGTACATACATTACTTATCCTGTACTGATCCTGAGTTATATCCTGTATTATACTCCAGAGCTGCACTCACTATTCTGCTGGTGGAGTCACTGTGTACACACATTACATTACTTATCCTGTACTGATCCTGAGTTATATCCTGTATTATACTCCAGAGCTGCACTCACTATTCTGCTGGTGGAGTCACTGTGTAGATATAGGACATTACTTATCTGGGCACATACAGTCAGAATGCACACAGGTACAGGCAGCCACGTATGTTACAATTTTCGGCGGACATACAAGCTAGTACAAGTCTCTGTAGAAAAGTCCTTGGATAAGGCATTAATCTTGAGATAATACTGGAGTGACAAGTCTCCTCTCCAACGCCTCCTCTAGATGGACACAGGTTCATTTCTTTCTTTAGAAACAACTTCACAAAGATCTTTCCAATTTATCAGACATGGAGCATTTTATTGTTAGAAATTTCTGTCCTGGCTCCTGTGACAACTTTGATCCTAAGACACGATTGTCTCCCACAGACTTCAGGATGAGGCAGTTTTCTGTAATTGTCTTGTACCTTCTTCAGGCCCTGTCTGTTCCTCGTCATGTTTTCCAGTATAGCCGGGTTTATACACGGGCCGATAACAAGAGCCAATATAACAAGTTGGTCGGCCGCTGCACACTGTACGTATATGTACCACAATTATTACGAGCGTGCGGTCCCCATACAGTTTGCGTATTATCGGCAGCACATCCGCTGTTTACAATATTCGGGAACGAGCATTCTTGCGCTTGTTCGGCCCGCTAACCTGCTGGCCACACCTGTACTGGGGTCACTGGCTCGGTCGCCTGATAACAGCGGTGACATTACAACAGGTTTTTTTTATATATTAGGAAGAGAAAACACGGAGGAGCGGCCTCGTGAGGTGCAGTGTACGGTCATCATTAGTCCATCCATGACCCGGCCCTGCAGGGAAGTCTTATAGGTGGGGGCAGGACAAGTCATCGTGCAGCACCGTGGACAGCTCCGAGGACTAGTGAAGAACGTGCTCCCCGCTCACCACTGTGGTCGCTCCTTCATCCAGTCACACAGATCTGCAGCTTTGGATTTCAAACACACGCTCTTCAAAGGCGAAGCTGCGGTTTCATCGTTTGCTCTGGGTCCGTCTGAAGTGCAGTGGAGTGATATCGGACTGGAAACTTCTTTAACCTAAGACTTCCCGTTTTTTAGCTCCTTTAAGCATCGGGACGGCTCACAGATTGTCGTAATGATTTTCTCAGCTTCAAAGGCTGGTGACATATAATGTCTGTGTGTGACGGTTGTCACCTTCTGGAGATTCACGCAGCCTTCACTCCACATGTAATGCCGGCTCTGAGGCTCCTGCCACCGGTTCTGAGGCTCCTGCCACCGGCTCTGAGCCTCCTGCCACCGGCTCTGAGCCTCCTGCCACCGGCCCTGAGGCTCCTGCCACCGGCCCTGAGGCTCCTGCCACCGGCTCTGAGGCTCCTGCCACCGGCTCTGAGGCTCCTGCCACCGGCCCTGAGGCTCCTGCCACCGGCCCTGAGCCTCCTGCCACCGGCTCTGAGCCTCCTGCCACCGGCTCTGAGCCTCCTGCCACCGGCTCTGAGGCTCCTGCCACCGGCTCTGAGGCTCCTGCCACCGGCTCTGAGGCTCCTGCCACCGGCTCTGAGGCTCCTGCCACCGGCTCTGAGGCTCCTGCCACCGGCCCTGAGGCTCCTGCCACCGGCCCTGAGCCTCCTGCCACCGGCCCTGAGCCTCCTGCCACCGGCCCTGAGGCTCCTGCCACCGGCCCTGAGGCTCCTGCCACCGGCTCTGAGGCTCCTGCCACCGGCTCTGAGGCTCGTGCCACCGGCTCTGAGCCTCCTGCCACCGGCTCTGAGGCTCCTGCCACCGGCTCTGAGGCTCGTGCCACCGGCTCTGAGCCTCCTGCCACCGGCTCTGAGGCTCCTGCCACCGGCTCTGAGGCTCGTGCCACCGGCTCTGAGGCTCCTGCTACCGGCTCTGAGGCTCGTGCCACCGGCTCTGAGGCTCCTGCCACCGGCTCTGAGGCTCCTGCCACCGGCTCTGAGGCTCCTGCCACCGGTTCGAGAGCTGCAGTCTCACCTTTACGCTAAGTCAATCATCTCCTTATAGGAACTTGTTTATTCTTCACATTTACAACTGGAGGTTTAAGAAGCTGCAAATGGCCGTGTTGGGGGAAAGAAACCTATAGTGTCAGATTATAGTGATGTCAGAGATGAGGGGTAACACACGCCGACGGCCCCCTCTATTGTCTCTGTCTTCATCTCAACTATACAAAAGAAGGACAAGAAAGTAAAGGACATTGTTGTGTATGACGGACCCTTCATAATAGGAAATGATCGAACTGGTCCAGCGGCGCAGCTGTAAGGGGTGCAGAGGTTGAAGTCGCACTCGAGCAACGGTGCCCAAAGGTTCCTCTGCCAAATAAAAAGACACCAGTATTATAAATAGCACGGGGTCGGTGGGGGCCGGTTACAGATTTTGCATTGGGGCTCAGGAGCTTGAAGTTACGTCTCAGAATCGGTCAGTGCGCCAACCTGGAAAGTCCAAATCTCTGTAACCCTCTGAGTCACAGAAATGATAAGAAGGTCACACGTTTGCTCCTTCTACATATGTCTAGAGGAAGTTGATGGGAAAGACCTCCGATGACTGAAGAGCATGATCTCCGCCTGTAGCTTTCCTGCTGCCGACTGCCATTGAGCCGCAGAAATACGTCATCTGGCTGTGTCTAGGGTTCGGATCACAGGAGCAATTTCAGTATTCAGGATGGGAGGAGAAGACTTCAGTGTGGTCTGGTTCTCATTACTTCTGCTGGGTTGTGGAATACGAAGACCTTGACTGCTGGAACCCTCCGCATGGTGGACTAGAAGGAGTCTCTTCTCTACAGATCTCACCAGAAACCCAACCAAGACCATGAGAGTCCGAGACACCAGACGAAATACAATTACAATGAATGGAATCCCATCATTAACAGATTCTATCATTACGACGAGCCACAGGCCAGTGCAGCAGTGAGCGGCGGCTGCTCAGGACACTGCAATGAGGGGGCTCCAGGATATATTCTGCCATCTATATCATCAAAATCCAACGCAACCAATCCAAGCACAGCTATTATGTCTTACACTTCTCTGAAAAATAAAAGCTGACCTCTGATTGGTTTAGACAGTTTTTATCAATGTGACCCTGTTGTAACTGAGGCCGGTCCTGAGGGGCTCACAACTGGCCCTCTGCAGACACTTGTTACCCTGGATCAGGACAGAGGGCGGGGGTGACAGCCAGGTCCATCCCCCAAGCACCGCTATATTACAGGAGGTGAACATTCCCAGCCCCCGCAGCGTCTTTGCTCGGAGGATGGTAACCTCTTAGCGCTGACTCCAGGTAGCGTCCTGTTAGATATTCATGAAGAAACGATGAACTCCACGCAATGATTCCGGAGACAAATTAGAAGATGACGAGAAGGTTTCCAGGAGCGCGTGCAGGACAGTCCGGACACCTTCTCCCTTCACATATTCACATTGTGCACAAGAATGAGAGGAAACGATTGCCGAGGGCTTCCGGAACGCCGCTGCTCAGGAGACGGGAGCGCTGACAACCCAAACCTCACCGTTCTTTCCTTTTGCGCAGCGTTCAGATGTTACATGTAAGTGAAATGCTAAAGATCTTTTGCATTTGGAATATATATTTATATGGTGAAGTTTCCCAAACGCAACGTCCATCATCTGAGCCCCACATCCCCTTACGTTGCTGCAGTGAAGGAATAACATTGGCACTTGTGTCAGTAAGAAGGTTTGCGGCCGTCGACAGGCCTTATTTTTCTTATTTGTCTCTGCTGGGCTCATTAATGCCGCACTCCCCCCGTTATTGAACTGCACTGTCCTAGGTATTCATGTAAAGTAGAGTAGAAGTGAAGCCAAACTAATAACAAGGTCCATCCTCAGCAGCAATCCTGCTTGTCGACTGTTTCCAGGGAGCAAGAAATTTCCCTTTCTGCATTGCACAAGTAGAATGAGCCTATTACACTGACACTGCAGCTTCCATTCACTGACATAAAGCAGAGGTTCTGGTCTACGTTATGACATGGTTCCTCCTAGTGAAGGGGTCATTGTGGTGGTCAATATCTCTGCTCGTCTCCTTCTTCTGTGTATTGCTGGAGCCCCCCATGAAATGACAGGGGTCCTGTGCCCCCCATCACGTGTGGGTATCAGTGTGAAGACGTGGATCTTACAAGTGTTCGCTCTCTTCTCGAGCTGCCTGGGGTCTCTGCAGGAAGATATTTTCTATTCCTCCCCGTGTAACTCACATTTCAGGAAGGCCGTTTTACACTCAGCGGATCTTTGTTATTTCACCACTTTTATTTCCATCTTTTTCATGCTCCTAAAAAAAAGAAAAATCGATAGAAGACGCTAAAAGTGCCGCTAAGAACCTGCGGCCTCTGTGGACTGTAACCCATTCAGGGCTAAGAACCTGCGGCCTCTGTGGACTGTAACCCATTCAGGGCTAAGAACCTGCGGCCTCTGTGGACTGTAACCCATTCAGGGCTAAGAACCTGCGGCCTCTGTGGACTGTAACCCATTCAGGGCTAAGAAGCTGACGGGAGACGAGGCGGACAGTGTCCCGATACTCCGGAGGAGGTCAATAATCCGGGAGGTGAAGAAGCAGAAATCCAAGTGTCAGGAGGCAGCAGGAAAGGCCAAGGAGTGAAGAGCTCTGTGTGCAGTGGAAGTTTAACCCTTGTGTGGCCATCCAGACTGACAACATTAGAAGAGAAGTGCAATAACATCCGTCCAATACTCCAGAAATCTCGGAAGATAACTCTCATCCTACTATGTCCGAATTCTCATCTCAATCATCTGGAGATTATTCTCCCACTAGTGTAAGCCTGAATATTACACACTGTACACAAGCCCAGTGGGGTGTCAACAATGTACGAGGAGCACAACCTGCAAAAACACAAGCAATGTGGCCTCTGCGTTACTTCAACCCGTCTGGGACAACATACTGTATGAGGATGAGGACGCTGCGACCATACATTCCACTTGGCTTTTATGGCGTTGGCCCTTTAATTGTTCATTCTGCCCCTGACAGGAGTAACAGCTGGAGGTGCTGATGAATAAATATGTCAGTGGTTTCTCCAGAAATAAGACTTTATTGTTACTGTTATTCCAGAGCAAGCGCAGAGAGAGCGCGGCCGGGAGCCGATCACACATCTGCCAGGGACGTACGACCCAGAGACACAACATTCATAATCCATCCGGCTCTTCCGCTGCCGCCTCCATAAACTGCCCATTACAAGGTGAAGCTTTATCACCGGTATAAAGACCCCCCCCCCCCCCCGACAGCGCAGCAGCATTACCGGCTCTTACTGGAACTCCAATAAAGACAAAGGACTTCTTCACAGAACCGCGCCCGGATCTTACCCGGAGACTGTCCTATTAACGAGCCATTAACCGAGGGGATGAGAAGGTTTATAGCGGGGTCAAGACGAGCGGCTAAAGATGCTTCCCAAACACCATGAAATACACAGAAAAAAAGAATCTATACAAAAAATAACCATTATAAATACATGTGACAAGAGGTTGTCACAGCCACGCCCCCTGTTACTGAGAGGTTGTCACAGCCCCGCCCCGTTACTGAGAGGTTGTCACAGCCACGCCCCTGTTACTGAGAGGTTGTCACAGCCCCGCCCCCTGTTACTGAGAGGTTGTCACAGCCCCGCCCCCTGTTACTGAGAGGTTGTCACAGCCCCGCCCCCTGTTACTGAGAGGTTTTCACAGCCACGCCCCCTGTTACTGAGAGGTTGTCACAGCCCCGCCCCCTGTTACTGAGAGGTTGTCACAGCCACGCCCCCTGTTACTGAGAAGTTGTCACAGCCACGCCCCCTGTTACTGAGAGGTTGTCACATCCACACCCCCTGTTACTGAGAGGTTGTCACAGCCACGCCCCCTGTTACTGAGAGGTTGTCACAGCCCCGCCCCCTGTTACTGAGAGGTTGTCACAGCCACGCCCCCTGTTACTGAGAGGTTGTCACAGCCCCGCCCCCTGTTACTGAGAGGTTGTCACAGCCCCGCCCCCTGTTACCGAGAGGTTGTCACAGCCACGCCCCCTGTTACTGAGAGGTTTTCACAGCCACGCCCCCTGTTACTGAGAGGTTGTCACAGCCCCGCCCCCTGTTACTGAGAGGTTGTCACAGCCACGCCCCCTGTTACTGAGAGGTTGTCACATCCACACCCCCTGTTACTGAGAGGTTGTCACAGCCCCGCCCCCTGTTACTGAGAGGTTGTCACAGCCCCGCCCCCTGTTACTGAGAGGTTGTCACAGCCACGCCCCCTGTTACTGAGAGGTTGTCACAGCCCCGCCCCCTGTTACTGAGAGGTTGTCACAGCCACGCCCCCTGTTACTGAGAGGTTTTCACAGCCACGCCCCCTGTTACTGAGAGGTTGTCACAGCCCCGCCCCCTGTTACTGAGAGGTTGTCACAGCCACGCCCCCTGTTACTGAGAGGTTGTCACAGCCACACCCCCTGTTACTGAGAGGTTGTCACATCCACACCCCCTGTTACTGAGAGGTTGTCACAGCCACACCCCCTGTTACTGAGAGGTTGTCACAGCCCCGCCCCCTGTTACTGAGAGGTTGTCACAGCCACGCCCCCTGTTACTGAGAGGTTGTCGCAGCCCCGCCCCCTGTTACTGAGAGGTTGTCGCAGCCCCGCCCCTGTTACTGACATCACTGATATATAATATAATTACATGTGATCAGACATGAGATTCACACATCTTATATACAGTAACAGCTATTCATCTATTACTACTGACAACCAGCCTGTATATCATGTATGAGAGGTTGTCACAGCCCCGCCCCCTGTTACTGACATCACTGATATATAATATAATTACACTGTGATCAGACATGAGATCCACACATCTTATATACAGTAACAGCTATTCATCTATTACTACTGACAACCTGCCTGTATATCATGTGTGAGAGGTTGTCACAGCTCCGCCCCCTGTTACTGACATCACTGATATATAATATAATTACATTGTGATCAGACATGAGATTCACACATCTTATATACAGTGACAGCTATTCATCTATTACTACTGACAACCAGCCTGTATATCATGTGTGAGAGGTTGTCACAGCTCCGCCCCCTGTTACTGACATCACTGATATATAATATAATTACACTGTGATCAGACATGAGATCCACACATCTTATATACAGTCACAGCTATTCATCTATTACTACTGACAACCAGCCTGTATATCATGTGTGAGAGGTTGTCACAGCCCCGCCCCCTGTTACTGACATCACTGATACATAATATAATTACACTGTGATCAGACATGAGATCCACACATCTTATATACAGTCACAGCTATTCATCTATTACTACTGACAACCAGCCTGTATATCATGTGTGAGAGGTTGTCACAGCCCCGCCCCCTGTTACTGACATCACTGATATATAATATAATTACATGTGATCAGACATGAGATCCACACATCTTATATACAGTAACAGCTATTCATCTATTACTACTGACAACCAGCCTGTATATCATGTGTGAGAGGTTGTCACAGCTCCGCCCCCTGTTACTGACATCACTGATATATAATATAATTACACTGTTATCAGACATGAGATCCACACATCTTATATACAGTAACAGCTATTCATCTATTACTACTGACCACCAGCCTGTATATCATGTGTGAGAGGTTGTCACAGCCCCGCCCCCTGTTACTGACATCACTGATATATAATATAATTACATGTGATCAGACATGAGATCCACACATCTTATATACAGTAACAGCTATTCATCTATTACTACTGACAACCAGCCTGTATATCATGTGTGAGAGGTTGTCACAGCTCCGCCCTCTGTTACTGACATCACTGATATATAATATAATTACATGTGATCAGACATGAGATCCACACATCTTATATACAGTCACAGCTATTCATCTATTACTACTGACAACCAGCCTGTATATCATGTGTGAGAGGTTGTCACAGCTCCGCCCCCTGTTACTGACATCACTGATATATAATATAATTACACTGTGATCAGACATGAGATCCACATATCTTATATACAGTAACAGCTATTCATCTATTAATACTGACAACCAGCCTGTATATCATGTGTGAGAGGTTGTCACAGCCCCGCCCCCTCTTACTGACATCACTGATATATAATATAATTACATGTGATCAGACATGAGATCCACACATCTTATATACAGTAACAGCTATTCATCTATTACTACTGACAACCAGCCTGTACATCATGTGTGAGAGGTTGTCACAGCCCCGCCCCCTGTTACTGACATCACTGATATATAATATAATTACATTGTGATCAGACATGAGATCCACACATCTTATATACAGTAACAGCTATTCATCTATTACTACTGACAACCAGCCTGTATATCATGTGTGAGAGGTTGTCACAGCTCCGCCCCCTGTTACTGACATCACTGATATATAATATAATTACATTGTGATCAGACATGAGATCCACAAATCTTATATACAGTAACAGCTATTCATCTATTACTACTGACAACCAGCCTGTATATCATGTGTGAGAGGTTGTCACAGCCCCGCCCCCTCTTACTGACATCACTGATATATAATATAATTACATGTGATCAGACATGAGATCCACACATCTTATATACAGTAACAGCTATTCATCTATTACTACTGACAACCAGCCTGTACATCATGTGTGAGAGGTTGTCACAGCCCCGCCCCCTGTTACTGACATCACTGATATATAATATAATTACATTGTGATCAGACATGAGATCCACACATCTTATATACAGTAACAGCTATTCATCTATTACTACTGACAACCAGCCTGTATATCATGTGTGAGAGGTTGTCACAGCCCCGCCCCCTGTTACTGACATCACTGATATATAATATAATTACATTGTGATCAGACATGAGATCCACACATCTTATATACAGTGACAGCTATTCATCTATTACTACTGACAACCAGCCTGTATATCATGTGTGAGAGGTTGTCACAGCCCCGCCCCCTGTTACTGACATCACTGATATATAATATAATTACATGTGATCAGACATGAGATCCACACATCTTATATACAGTCACAGCTATTCATCTATTACTACTGACAACCAGCCTGTATATCATGTGTGAGAGGTTGTCACAGCCCCGCCCCCTGTTACTGACATCACTAATATATAATATAATTACATGTGATCAGACATGAGATCCACACATCTTATATACAGTCACAGCTATTCATCTATTACTACTGACAACCAGCCTATATATCATGTGTGAGAGGTTGTCACAGCTCCGCCCCCTGTTACTGAGAGGTTGTCAAAGCCCCACCCCCTGTTACTGACATCAAAAAATATTATAAAGTAATAATATAACTACATTGTGACAACCATATTTAAGAGAACAAAAAACAAAATCAATGTTTACCGCTGCAGGAGAGGATCCTGATGGAGAACTGGACTCCACTAATTCTCTTTACAACCTGATTTATTATAATGAACACAAAGGCCTTAGTATAAAAAAGCACAAAGTTCACACCTCGATAAAATATATTCTTCCACATTATACTCTGCTGGGTACAGATAATGAATGCTACAGCCTGTCACTCACACAGCAATAAGCAAAGGAAAACATGAATACAAAACCATAAGCTGAATATTTGTAACTAATGCTCAGTATCTGTATATATTCTGTATATATGGACACTGCACAGTACCACTTCTCCTGTCCTGTATACTGGGTGTAATTCTCAGTATCTGTATTATTCTGTATATATGGACACTGCACAGTACCACTTCTCCTGTCCTGTATACTGGGTGTAATTCTCAGTATCTGTATTATTCTGTATATATGGACACTGCACAGTACCACTTCTCCTGTCCTGTATACTGGGTGTAATTCTCAGTATCTGTATATATTCTGTATATATGGACACTGCACAGTACCACTTCTCCTGTCCTGTATACTGGGTGTAATTCTCAGTATCTGTATTATTCTGTATATATGGACACTGCACAGTACCACTTCTCCTGTCCTGTATACTGGGTGTAATTCTCAGTATCTGTATTATTCTGTATATATGGACACTGCACAGTACCACTTCTCCTGTCCTGTATACTGGGTGTAATTCTCAGTATCTGTGTTATTCTGTGTATATATATACACTGCACAGTACCACTTCTCCTGTCCTGTATACTGGGTGTAATTCTCAGTATCTGTATTATTCTGTATATATATACACTGCACAGTACCACTTCTCCTGTCCTGTATACTGGGTGTAATTCTCAGTATCTGTATTATTCTGTATATATACACTGCACAGTACCACTTCTCCTGTCCTGTATACTGGGTGTAATTCTCAGTATCTGTATTATTCTGTATATATGGACACTGCACAGTACCACTTCTCCTGTCCTGTATACTGGGTGTAATTCTCAGTATCTGTATTATTCTGTATATATACACTGCACAGTACCACTTCTCCTGTCCTGTATACTGGGTGTAATTCTCAGTATCTGTATTATTCTGTATATATACACTGCACAGTACCACTTCTCCTGTCCTGTATACTGGGTGTAATTCTCAGTATCTGTATTATTCTGTGTATATATACACTGCACAGTACCACTTCTTCTGTCCTGTATACTGGGGGTAATTCTCAGTATCTGTATTATTCTGTGTATATGGACACTGCACAGTACCACTTCTCCTGTCCTGTATACTGGGTGTAATTCTCAGTATCTGTATTATTCTGTGTATATGGACACTGCACAGTACCACTTCTCCTGTCCTGTATACTGGGTGTAATTCTCAGTATCTGTATTATTCTGTATATATATACACTGCACAGTACCACTTCTCCTGTCCTGTATACTGGGTGTAATTCTCAGTATCTGTATTATTCTGTATATATATATACACTGCACAGTACCACTTCTCATCTTTTTAATAAATGTTAACAAACATACACATGCCATAAATCCGCACATACAATACACGGGTCAAAAACCAACACAAAATGAACAAGTTATAAACACATTATCAATCTCGGCCGCCTCCTCTCTGGTCCAGATCACATTCCTACCAGCACTCAGTCTTCTGTATTATAACTCACATCATCCACACATCACTCTCATCATCCACACGTCACTCACATCAGTATAAATACAAATACACAAAACTCATAGTCACAGCATCAATCCAGACGCCTCAAAAGAACAAAATCAGTAACAGTCTAAAAAATAAAATAAATAAAAATTCTTAAACCACAATAAAACCAAAAACTGACCCTAACCGGTCCATGTGCCCATCAAAATTTATTAACCAAGGAAAAATGAGAAATTCCTACATGAGAAAACACAACATGAGCCTAATCGGCAAATAACCTCCCCCTTTTTTTTTTTTTTTTTTTTATTTTTTTTTTTATATTTTTTGTATTTTTTATTTTTTTTTTACATTTTTAAATGTTTTTTTTTTTTTTTTCCCTCCACCCTTTTTCTTAACCACAAATCCGCAATATGAATACCAATTAGTAACCAATATATACAATATATACAAAACAATACTGAACATACATATATATATATATAATATCTACATTATACCCAATTCAAGACCAATGTCCAGTCCAAAGTCCTTACCTAAGCTCCGACCGACACCATCGTCCATCCTTCAATGTCTCTTTGATCGGGCCCGGCTTTTTCTTATTATTTGAACCCCCCTTTCCCCCCTCCCCACCTAACACCTAACCCCCTCACATCTATACAAAAATACTACACTCTACAAGATATAGTAAGTAAAGACTCGGCCTGTACAATGGCATACATTACCTGACATAACACATAAAACATCCTTAACAAATCCTACCCACAAGGCCCTGGTTCGGTACCTGCAAGCCCTATATCCATCATCAACTATACAGAAAACAAAAAGCTACAGTGACAGCATTAGCCCCCCACCAGGAATAGAGACGACTAGACTAGGGCACGCTGAAGGAGAAACCCCTCCAAAGCATGGAGGCCCTACTCGTGCCCAGTCTCTCGAACTCCAAAGAACGAACCTTCCCCAGGTCACCGAGAATGTTCCTCACCACCTCTTCCTCCGGGAGGGTTTTTTGTCTGGTTGATACAAAACACCGTGCGTTCCACGTGCCGTACCTGACCGCTAAGCTGACTAAGAATAAAGTGCCCCGATCTCGACCACCCAGGTGTCTGAATGTTCCATAGGCCCATTCCGCATAGGAGAGACCGGTCAGACCAGGCCAACCAATGGAGGCACCCACCCTGCTGTAGACCCCTGTATTGAGGGGACAATGAAGCAGGAAGTGCTCCATGCTTTCCAGCACGCCGCCACACTCCTCCCGGGGACAACCCCTTTCCTCAGGGTTCCTGTGTTTCAAGTTGTCCCTCACATACAGTTTCCCATGGAAGCAACGCCAAGCCAAGTCCCAAAACTTTAAAGGGATCCTACTAGAATTTAAAACCCTCAAACCAACCTCCAGATCCCGACTTGGGCAGTCCCTGAGCGCCAGGGGCTTCTGGAAATGGGTCAACAGAACTCTGTTGTCAAGGAGCCTCCTTGACAGAGTCCTGATCTCCCACATCCCCAGACCCCACCGGCGAATTGTTTTCAGAACCACGGTAGCGTAAGCCGGAAGATGCCCATGCGGCGTGCGAAGGTCCTTCACTTGCCCTCCTGTCTCCCATTCCTGGAAGAAAGGCCGAAACCACCCCCTGCAGGAGACTACCCACGGAGGAGCCCTCTCTTGCCAGAGGTTTGACATGTTGATCTTTACAAAGGTATTAACCAGGAATACCACAGGGTTGACCATACACAACCCCCCTAGTCTCCTCGTACGGTATGTCACCTCCCTCTTGACTAGGTTCAGCTTATTCCCCCATAACATCTGGAAGAACAAGCTGTAGACCCGAGTCCAGAGAGGTTCTGGCAAGATGCAGACACTGCCCAAATAGATTAACAAAGGGAGCAGGTAAGTTTTGATCAAGTTGACCCTTTCCCTGAGGGTCAAAGACCAACCCTTCCACTGGTCGACCTTCTGAGAGGCGATCTTTAGCCTGCTGTCCCAATTTTGTTTGGGGTAATCCCCCTGGCCAAATTCGATGCCGAGAATTTTTACAAACTCCTGAGGCCCTGGAAGAGTGTCCGAGAGATCAAAGGTAGGATCTCCCCCTCCCAGCCAGAGACTCTTACACTTATCCTGGTTGATCATGGACCCGGATGCCTCCGAGTAGCGGTCAACTTCAGACATCACCCACTCTGCCTCCCCTCTCGAGGACACAAAGACGGTGACGTCATCCGCATACGCCACCACTCTCAGAGTGGCTTCCGAGGCTGCCAAGTCCATGCTGACTCCCACCAACGGTCCACGATCTACCCTCCTAAGGAAGGGGTCAATCGCGAACACGTATAAAAGCGGGCTCAGCGGGCAACCCTGGCGAACCCCAGACCCAACCTCAAAAGAGCGGCCAATCCAACCGTTCACAAGCGGAAAACTCTCTGCCCCTGCATACAAGATCTTAAGCCAATCAACAAACCCCCCCGGCAGACCATACCTCAGAAGGACCGACCAGAGATACTCGTGATCAACCCGATCAAACGCTTTTGCCTGATCCAAGGACAGCAAGTACCCCTTCCAACGGCCCGCCCTACTCTGCTCCACTGCCTCTCGGACACCGAGTACAGCGC
This sequence comes from Rhinoderma darwinii, assembly GCF_050947455.1. NCBI lineage: Eukaryota > Metazoa > Chordata > Amphibia > Anura > Rhinodermatidae > Rhinoderma > Rhinoderma darwinii. Next base: position 589,812 of record NC_134696.1, read on the forward strand.
TAAACACGCTGCGGCCTGGAACAGAGCAATGCTGAGCCCCCGAAAGGAGCCGGGGTGCAAATTTCACCAGCCGATTAAACAGCACCTTTGCCAGAACCTTTCTGTCCACATTGAGTAGCGCTATGGGACGCCAATTCTCAATGTGCGATGGGTCTTTACCCTTTGACAGGATGATGAGGGCCGACCTCCTCATTGACTTCGGCAAAGTGCCCGAGGAAAGACACTCATTCAACACCTCAGTCAACAGGGGAACTAAAATGTCCTTAAAGGTCTTGTAAAATTCAGACGTTAAGCCATCTGGACCCGGCGACTTCTTGAGGGCAAGCCCTTCAATCGCCAGTCTCACTTCCTCTTCCCTGATCGCCTCTGCCAAGACACCAAGAGAGGGGTCTACTCCTGGTTCGGGGACAGTTTCAGCCAGGAAAGCCGACATCGCATCCCGATCAAGATCCATCTTTCCCAAGAGGTGCGAGTAAAAGGATCTGACGACCTCCAAGATCCCTGATCTGGACCTTTTCAGGGATCCTGTACTGTCCATCAGTCCTGAAACCACTTTACTATTTACTGACATCTTGCAGTTCTTGTAGGGGTCGGGCGAGCGGTACTTCCCAAAATCCCTCTCAAAAACTAAAGATGCGTGTCTATCATACTGGCAACTCTTAAGCAAAGATTTCACTCTGGAAATGTCCTCGCGGTCACCTCCAGTCGAGACAAGATGCTCGAGTTTCCTCCTCAGGCCCTGATACAGGCGATACCTGTCCAGGCTCCTGAGGCTCGAGAGCTGGCGGAAGAAACTCGCCACCCTTTTTTTGAACATCTCCCACCACTCCGACTTACTGCTACAAAGATCCAGTAATGGTACCTGGCTCTGAAAGAAATCCTCAAAGGACCGTCTTATCTCCGCTTCTTCCAAGAGAGACGAATTAAGCCTCCAAAAGCCTCTTCCCATCCGGGGGGTCTCTGCAATATTCAGAGAAAATAAAATTAAACAGTGGTCGGAGAACTCCACCTCAACGACGGACACTGCCGAAGAGATGGCATCCTCCTTTAAATAAAACCTATCTATTCTAGACCTACAACTACCTCGATAAAAGGTGAATCCCGCGTGGCCTGGGGTGTGCCGGATGTGGACATCCACCAGGCGAGCCTCACTAGCTATCCTATTTAGGGCCACACAGTCATAAGCCAGCCTGTCTCTGGAACCTCCCCTATCTTGGGACCTCGTGGCAGCATTGAAGTCCCCTCCAAAGACCACCTGCCGACTCGTAAAAAGATAGGGCTTGATCCTCATAAAGAGACTTTTCCGGTCCCAGCTGGTTTGGGGACCATAGATGTTAATGAGCCTGAGCTCCTGTCCCTTCATGAGGACATCCAAGATCAGGCACCTCCCCATTTCTAATTCAATAACCCGTCTGCATTCTACCGATGCGGTGAAAAGAACCGCCACCCCGCTACCCGGCTCGGCCGCAAGAGACCAATAAGATGGTCCACGCCTCCACTCCTTTTTCGCTTTATGTATGGCTGCCAAGTCTGTCAGCCTGGTCTCTTGCAAAAATAAAATGTCGGCCTCAATTCGGCCGAGAAAATCAAAGGCCGCAAATCTAGCCTTGTCAGATTTAATGCTGGCGACATTAATAGATGCCAGCGTCAACGGGGTGGGTGCCGCCATCCTGGGTGATTGAATTAGATGACCTTTTTCCCCTTCCCCTTGCCCTTCCCCTGGTTTTTATCACTGTCTGATGAAGAGCCGAGGGCCCTTTTGAGGGATGCTGATGTGTCCATATCCTTCCCTTCCTCCACCTCCTCACCAGCACCACTATCAACCTCACCTCCAGGCTCCGGGACAGCGCTTCTCCCTGAGGGTTCCGCATGCCCTGAGGCAAGAAGCTGGACGCCCCCCACAGACCCCCTCGTCACCTTCGCCACATCCTCGCCCCCACACTCCTCATCTGAAGAGGAGATGTCCTTGAGGGTTTGAAAGCGGTTTGAGAGAACAACAAGAGGTTAGTCGGTTGGGCTTTCCTTAGGCACCTGGACCGGGGTGGGAGAAGATTTCTTATCTCCCTTTTTTTTCTTTTTAGCACCCTGCTTGCGCTTTTCATCTAGCCACCGTCTACTGTCCTCATCCATACTTTCATATAGCGAGGAACATGAAGAAGCGGCTTCCTCCTCCCTCTCCAACCTCCTGACCTCTTCATTCAAGTCCTGTTCCCCCAGGGCCTCAGTAGCAATGACACTTGCCCCCGGAGCAGGGCCAAGGGTTACCCCAGTTGCCTGGGGCTCCCCGAGCTCCCTACTCCTTCGACGGTTCTCCAATCGCCTTAACTTGGAGGGTGACTTGCCTTTCTTCCCTGGCCCCTCAGCCCCTTCACCTCCACCAGTGCCAACCACGGCAGGAGCAACCTCTCGGCTTTCTCCCGCTGGGCCCGCCATGGCGTTGGCAAAGGAACGAGGGCAGCGACTGAATGGGTGACCTAGATCCCCACACAGGTGACACCGAATATCCCCACAGGATGTGGCAAGATGACCTATCCCCCCGCACAACGCACACTTCTGCACTCTGCAGTGGGCACTGAAGTGCGTGGGGTCACCACACCTGTGGCAGAGCTTCGGCTGCCCCTGGTAAAAGGCCAGGATTCGGTCCCTTCCTAAAAAGGCTGAGGAAGGGATGTGGGTGACAGTACTTCCTGAACGCTTTAATTTAACCATAAAGGTCCAGGCCCCTGACCAGATGCCAAATTCATCCCTGTTTTTTTTGGGGACCTCCGTTACCTCCCCGTACCTGCTGAGCCAGGTCATAATGTCCATACAAGAAAGACACTCATTGCAAGTTAGGACGGTCACCTTCTTGATTTCGCTCTGACGAGACAACGCTTGTACAGCGAAGTCTCGCCAGCCGGGCTCATTCTTCACCAGCTCATAATTTGACCAAAAGAGCTCCAGGCCCTCCGGCCGAACAAAGCTGATGTCAAATACTGGGGTGCCATAGGGATGTATCAGGGCAAAGATGTCGATCGCCCTGAAATTCATCTTCAAGAGAAGCTCAACTATTTTTGCCCTAGGTGGGCACGTATCATTGCCTCTCCAGCGAAGACGAACAACATTCCTACGAGCCCCCCCAGGCCCGGCTGTCGGAAGGGTCCACACAGTTTCCCCTTCCCTTTCTTCTCGGAAAGCAGTCAGGCCATGCCTGTCTATCCAGAAGGACAGATCAACCGCTCGGCCCTCTACCATTATTGTTCTCTCACCCTTTTTAAGGGCCTCCAGGAGGCGCCGCTGTAAAATACCGTCCCCAGAGCCTGAAGATGAGGAGGAGGCCCCAGCAGTGACACTGGCATAACTGCGAGTAGTCACCCCTGGGGGGGCAGATGGACCGGCCTCACTAGACCTCATACCCCTGGCAGTAACATTCCCACCACTCACCCCGGCCCCAGACACAGGAGAGGGACCATTATTAATAGCACTAGTACCGGCACCATTCATACCCTCACCATTATTAACAGCACTTGTACCGGCACCATTCATACCCTCACCATTATTAACAGCACTTGTACCGGCACCATTCATACCCTCACCATTATCAATATCACTCGTACCTGCACCATTCATACCCTCACCATTATTAGCAGCACTTGTACCGGCACCATTCATACCCTCACCCTCTGGACCAGCAGTAAAAAGTGTTTTTGGGCCGGATGTTATCGCCTCGGTGTCATCAGGTTTCCCCTCAACCTCATTAGCGTGACATTTATTTACTTGAGACAATCCTTCCTTCTTAGAGCCAGCAATGCCCAGACTCGCCCTCACCCCTGGCAAAGCTGGCTCCCGGGCTGGGGATTCATGTGACGCAGCCACCAAAGGAATACTAGTGACTGCGCCACCGGACCCAATGACCGCAAGCTTGGGGGGACATTCAACCGTGCCGTCAGTCCCAGCAGCCCCTTCATGCTGCCGCCGCTCAGTAGCACCAACGGGTTCCAGGGACACTGGAATATTCGCTGCCAGCTCTGGTGTCGAGCCGCCCCCCATTACTGAAGAGGAAACCTGAGCACCAGAGCTTTGTTCTGCACCCAACGCTGGGCCACCAACATTATCTGGCGCTATTGACGCCTTAAAAACGCCACCAAAAACGCCACCGCTACTACGAAAAGCAGGGACATTAGCCTCCATTATCACGCCATCATTGATCTCCCCGCTTTCCTGCACCGGACCCACTTCAGGGCCCGGGCTAGGCTGGATCACGGGGCTTGTGCAGCGAGCTGACCCTGCGGCCAGCTGGGGTAGCACTGGGTGGGGAACAAACTTAAAACTGACCTGTTCCTCCACGATTTTTCCAGCCTTTCTGGATTTTAGTCGCCGCCGGGCTTTGCGCTTTGCTGCGCGCTTGGCATTAACTTTCTCCTCTGGACCCAAGTCCGCGCCAAAAGAAAAATGCTGCAGGCTCACCGGAGACTGGAGCTGCCGTATTTCCGCCATCAGCCTCCCACCTGAATTGCTGCTGCTGATGTCCTGGTCACAGGTGTCCCCCTCACCGGCTGAGCTGGAGTCCATGGGTAAAGCCACTTGCTCTGCAGGCAGCTCGCTGCACGTACTCCGCTGACCAGACGCACCCGGACACATCTCCTCCTCCTCACCCTCATCATCCGTCTGCTTTCCAGGGTCACAGACACCCTTCATTGCCCGGAACCGATCATCATTAAGGAGTTTCTCCTTGAAAGGTCCACTATTCTCCAAAATAAACTTGCGCTTTTCTTTCAGGGCATCCACCTCAGATTTGAGATCCCTGATAGTCGCCATTACTACCAACCTCTTTGCTCCAGAAGTGACGTGCGACCGAACCCGGGCTGCTTTCAGCTCCTCCTGGAGCTTCCGAATGGCCTTCCCGGCGTCCTCATACCCACGGAGGCACTCCGCAACACGGGAGCTAAAGGTGGTTGTTGACTCCGTGGCACGTAGTTCACCCCAATCTGCCTCCACA